>NC_056732.1:708712654-708787654 GCF_019279795.1 Protopterus annectens | reverse complement strand
TTACTCTTATTATTTATAAATATAAACAGTACTACAGAAGCTCTGCCACAAGGGTCGATTCTCAGACATTTTCATTGAGATATTTGTCTTTGTAGAACAGCCTGCAGTCACTGTATCCGTCCTCGATAGGACCACTTCTGAAACATTTTCGCTGAAATTTTTGTCTTTATACAATAGCCTTTGGTCACTGTTTGCAACCTTGATACAGTAGAAGCTATGGTAGCTTGTGATCACTATGTCCGACCTGGATACTTTAGAAACTCTGCTACAAGGGCCCACTGCCAAACATTTTCACTGAGATTTTTATGTCCGATCTCGATACTGCAGAAGATCTGCCACAGGGGCCCACTCCCAAGCATTTTCACTGAGAGTTTTGTCTTTGTACAGTAGCATGTGGTCACTGTATCTGATCCTTGATACTGTAGAAGCTGACTCACTCCCAAGCATTTTCACTGAGATTTTTATCTTTGTACTGTTATAGTGCAGTTAAAATATATATAAATTACATTAATTACCTCTCAGTCTTGAGTTAAGAATAACTCTTCAGGATGTGCAAGACTTTTTCTCTTTTATTTAAATCCAAGAGATGTCATCACTGGGAGACTACCCTCACAAAGTTTTCAAATCGGTCTCACCAAGCAGCAAAAACATATAGTTTATTTAATTTCTTATCGTTAATATGCATGCAGAATTTTCATTTGTTAACAGTTAGGGTCTCTGTAGATCCTTTTGTTTCTCTCTTTGTGCTGTATGTGAACACTTAGCCATGTTTTTAGTAACCATAATGTGGCCTGGCAACATGTCTTGTTTTTCGACCTTGTATATTTCAGTAGCAGTACATGCTGTGTCCCCAAGATTCCTTGTAACTACCCATCCCAGCTCCGGAAGATCCGAGCTCACATAAAACAAAATCTATTTCACACTGTGTTCTTTCCTCCCTTAAGAAACCAGACTTTAATCATAGCAACATCCCTTAACCCCTTCAGCACTTTTTTTTTACCTTCAGTCATCTGTTAATACACTTTTATAACTTGATATTAGAATGCAGTTGTGAAACAATTAAAAACTACAGTATCTGTGGTTTGCATAACTTTGCATCTGTACTACATATTTTTAACATAAACAATTATTAAAGAATTTATTAAATTCATTTGTGAGGAAATGTTAAGTTAATATGCATTTTGTGAAGAGCAATCATGAGAAGTACATTTTTTCTCTAACAGTACAATAGCTTGTGGTCACTGTATCTGCCCTCAATACTGCAGAAGCTCTGCCACAAGGACCCATTACAAAACATTTTCACTGAGGTTTTTGTCTTTGTATCTGACCTTAGTACTGCAGAAGCTCTACCACAAGGATCCACTCCCAACCATTTTTACTGAGGTTTTTGTCTTTCTATAATAGCAGCTGTGGTTACTTTAACCAATTTTGATACTGCAGAACCTTTGCCACAAGGTCCCACTCCCAAACATTTTCACTGAGATTTTTGTCTTTACAATAGCCTGTGGTCACTGTATCCAAACTCAATACTGCAGATGTGCTGCCACAAAGACCCACTCTCAAACATTGCCTGTGACTGTCTCTGACCTCGGTACTGTAGAAATTCTGCTACAAGGTCCCACTTCCAAACCTTTTCACTGAGATTTTTGTTTTTGTAAAATAGCCTGTGGTCACTACATCCAACCTCAGTACTACAAAATCTCTGCCACAAGGGCCAACTCCCAAACATTTCCACTGAGATTGTTTTCTTTGTACAATGTAAGCAAATTTAATTTGAAGAACCATGTTGTGTATTATCTTCATCTAGTGAAATACGTGCCTGCCTGAGATGGAAATTAGTTTTTAACATACCTCTGCCCCGACAGAGTTGCCTTTGCACTATTAAGGGCCACTTACTAAGTTGAACACTGCTGTTTCTCTTGACCAGTAGGTACACTGTATATGCCAGTTACTTAGTCTTCCTGGCTGGCAGATTTCTACATTCAGGAAATGAAAGGAAGCCTGTTCTGCTTTGTATATCTCTGCTAATTGCTTTGTATTGGGTATAAACTAAACTAATTACTCTCTGTTATGAATTTGACCAGAGGGTGGAATCCTGCTACTCTCAGTTTCGATTCCCTTAACCCAACCCTCCTCATCTTACTTTAATATTATACTTCTTACATACATGTTTTAACTTGCAACTCCTGTTTCCCGATTCTACCAAATAACCTCATTACTATCATGCAAACACTTCTGTTTCTTTTTACGTAATTCTCAACTTTCATTTAATCATTTAGCACTATTCCCAACTTCCTTTCTCCATCCCTTCTGCTTTGCATTATATACCTTCATAATTATACCCATCCCTAACCACATCCACACCTATCTGTTCTACAGTGTCACTTTCCTTTTTCCCCAAATAAAACCTCACTTCTTCCTATTTTACCTGCATTCTCATATTCTTGCCTTTTAAATCCTCCTATTCCTAACATTCTAGAGAATTTACTACGGCAACATATTCTCTTCCTTCTTAGAAAATGCTTCTTTCCTACTACGGCAACATATTCTCTTCCTTCTTAGAAAATGCTTCTTTCCTACCTACTCTCTATCAGCTTTCAGACTTCATCAGCACTAAATATCATTCTGCCCTCCAACTTCTTTTACCTTTTCTTTATCTCTACTTCCCTGCAACTTCTTTTACCTTTTCTTGATCTCTCCTTCCCCACTACCTGCCGGCTGTAACATACAGATCCCTTTGCCTTGTTCTGCTACTACCCAGAATATCCTCTATTCTTTTCCTGCTACTGGGCCATCTTTCATCCCACCATCATTCTATAATAGGTCTCAACATATCACCAACTCTTTCCAACCACCTATTCGTACTTCCTCCCTTTACTTTCTGCATATTGCAACAAACATATTTAATGATACCCCTCACCTTTACCCAAATATAGACTGAATAACTCCATTTCAACTCAAAACAAAACAAAATGAAGTGGAAAAATACTCTCCAAAAAGTATCAGTAATTCCCCGATATACTAAAATCATTCTAGGAGTGGGTGTCAGTCAGAAAATGGCACTACACCCTCTTTCCATATCTCCCGGTCATCACTGGTGTACCATAAGGCTCTGCCCATGATCCCCTCTTTTTTTAACATTCTCATTAACACCCACCATACAACAGGCCTTTGTAATACAGTAAGCAGATGACTCCACACTCATTTGCACATCTGACAATGTGGCACACCGCCAAAAAAATTACTTGGGGTTCTTTAACAGCAACTGAAATATAGCTTACAATTCATGCTCAACCCTAAAAGGAAAAAAAAGGAACTACTGCTTCCCCCCCCCAAATCCCTCTCCCCTGAAAAACAGATTTTAAAATCCTCACTTGATAATGCAACCATTGAAGTCACTTTTCATTGCAAATTATTAGGGATGATAGTGGATTTTAATCTTAAATTTAAGCTGTATGTACAAAATTGCATAAGAAAAACTCATAAAAAACTAGGGATGCATTATAGAGCCAACAACTTTCTCACTGATGCAGCTAAGTCTACACTTGTCTCTGCTTATCTGCTCCCCACACTTATTTATGGTGCTCCCATCCTTCCTAACCTTCAGGCATCACAAAAATCAAAACTTGAGCTATGTTATAACAAAGTTGCTAAATTTGTGGCATATACCATTTTCAGAACCCACGAGTGTATAGCATTAAAAAGCCCAACTCCATCTGCTTATCTAGCACTTAACATTCTGTACAAATATCTTCCAAGTCGGTTATTACGATCCAGTGACCAAAATCTCCTGTCTGTCCACTAACCTTTTCAGTCTGCTGGGCATTGCTTGTATAGTATCATGTTGTTAAGGCATGGATCTCCTTATCTCTATTCATCAGGTCACCACCCTCCCTCCCACCCTTCAAAACCAGTCTGAAAGACTTCCTTACCAAAAGCTGGCTCTGAACTTGCTCAACATCAGGATAAACTATATCCCTAAATGTGAGCAAATTCCTACTCCTACCTTACATCTTCTTGCTCTCCCTTCTTCACTCACTTCTGTCAGTTTATCTCCTCGGGCTTTCTGTCTAAGTATAGCATAAGCCAGCTTTTTTCTCACTTTGTATTGAAATTCCTGTTTTGTATTATACTAACTTACCTTTTAATTTCTCTATAAACTGGCTACATTTTCTATAACTATTAAATCATTGTCATATAATTGTATCTATTGTTGACTAATGTTTCATATTATGTCTAATTTGGTATGATTATTTAATCTGTATTTTTATATTATTTTTAAAAGACTGTAAAGTTATTGTTCTTAAAATGTTTTGTAATACTTTAGAGCTTTTCTCCCCGGGCTTCTGCTGAAAATGGCGGCCTCAGTCAGACTTTTCTAGTAATCAGATGTCAACAAATGATGATAAATATTGACAGCTTACATTACTGAGAGTTCTGTGTTTAGAACGCGTTTTGATTTTCAGTATATATTGATGCAGATGAAAATTCTATTGAAATCACTGTAATGACTGGAAATTACATTTAAAAACTGCAGGTATAATTCCTGGATTTCATCTCATGGAAATGGAATTTCATTTTTTAGAAAACCAAAAATCAGAATTCATACAGGCATACTCTCATTGACCCAAGCTGAACCAGGAAAAGTTCTACTGAGATCAGTGGTCTACTGTAGTTTCCAAATAAAACGTAAAGTAAAATGAACATTGTACTCTGTGATTTCCCTCAACTGCTCATGTCTAAGAAAGGGAGGATTCATGTTTAAGCTCAGTGTAAAATGGCATTCCATTAGAACTGGAATGACTTCCCAGTTCTAGATTTGATCTTGAAGGGGCTCAAACTAGTATCTGTTTGGGAATATTTTTAAATTCAGGACTATATTATGTATAGAAAAGGGATGTTTGAGATTTAAATTCCAATGCATTGCTTGCCAACCAACTTGTGGGTGGTTTCTTCACTGGTGTGTCACCTGGAGTAGTTATTTACTTGTCATCACCATCTAAAATGATTTAACCTTCTTCCCCTTATCTTTATCATGTTTCCTTAGGAGAGGAGCATTGAGGGAACTGCACGGATACAGTTGTCAGCATAGTGCCTATCGCTTTCATGTTAGGACATGAATAAATGAGTCTTCATGGGTTCTGTTCAAGCAGTTTTATTTTATACAAACACATCACTATAGAGTCTTATTGACTATAACTTGAGTAACTTGTATACAAACTAACAACTGCGATCATGCATGGTCACTCCTCTCTGGCTGCTTCTACAAAACGGCACTAGGGATTGCACGTGTCTGGAATTTATATGTGCACATACAGCCTCGCATACTTCTTAAAGATGTAGCATACGTACTTTAAACTCTGATCTACATCCTCCCTCTTTGAGAAGTAAGTCATGCAATTTGTCATGAGATTATTTGGCATGCAGGAATCACAGGTAATCCATAGACATGCATTATGCAATAGTAAATGCCCCAATATATGCAATCAAGTCCATATTGCTGCGTATTTCACACTAGGCTTAGAAACTTGTCCATATTGTGTGACATTAAACTGGGAATAAGATTTAGCATCTGGGATAGTTTCTGCAAAATGGTTGACCTGTGGAATGTTCGAATCACTTTCTGGAATAGAATGAGTCTTTTGAACACATTCTGGTCTGGAAACAGCATTTGACTCATTCTTTGACTTAGAGTCTGCATCAGAGAAATAATGTTGTGACTGCAATGATGTTGATTCTGGTACAGGAAGATGTCTGTGATTCCTCCACACCTTTGGAATCTACAGAGGATCTCGGCTCGGCACAGATGCCTGTAATCTGTCCTATTCGATCAAAACCTTTTGTCGTCTGGATTCATACCATCTCTGCTTCCCTCAAAGGACGAAGTAATCTGCTTGATCTGTCATAACTAGATTTTTGGATATTACGCTTCAAACACGTGAGCCTTGATGGTTTTTTTGTTCTTAGGTTTAGGCTGCAACAAACTTGAAGAAATAGGTAGCGTAGTTCTAGTTTGCCTGGAAAGTGATCGTTGAGCAGGTGAGCCAAGAATGTCATCATGGGGTATGTTTCTGAGATTAAGCAAATTCAAGAATACATCGGTATTATCATGCTTTGACTTTTCAAGTAATTCTTTTGCACTCTGCACTGCACCTTCCGCTAGACCATTGGACTGAGGATATTCAGGACTGCTAGTGACATGTACAAAGTCCCATTCTTTTGCAAATTTCTGAAACAACTGTCTAGTGAATTAAGTACCATTGTCGAAAAACGTTTGTGTGGAGTACCATGAACTAATAAATGACATTTCAACTTAGTAATAACAATAGTTGAGGTTAAAGTTCAGCAGTAGATCAATCTCAAACCAATTCAAATAAGACTCTACCAAAACTAAGTAGTGTTGATTGTTCCACTCAAAGATATCTGTTGCTACAGTAGACCAATGTAGTTCAGTAACTGGACTTAGTTGAAGTAGTTGTCTTTGCAAATGCTGTCTAGTACTGTTGCATATTAAACAAGAAGAAAGAACTCTATCAATATATTTTTGATTAATGAAGGCCAAAATTCCAATTCTCTTGCTCCTCTTAGTGGATGTGGATCCTGGGTGACCAAGATGCAAAATCTGAATATATTCTTGTTGTAAGAAAGTAGGAACAACAGTTTTAGGACCTTTGAAAATAATGCCATCTTCCGTCAAAAATTCATCTCTGTAAGGAAAATATGCTTGCACCTCAGGTGATATCCTACATTGCTTTGATGGCCATCTGACATTAATATAGTGATTGAGCTTCTGTGAAATTGGATCAGTCTGAGTGTTATCTCTTAACTCATCAAGTGCAGTGGTGGAAAAATTACAAACTGACATCACATTAAAGTAAACATTCTCTGCATCAAGCTGTTCTGTTGTACTTCAGCCATTTGCCTTTAGTGCAGACCATTTTGAATTTGTACTTTTGCAATTTGAGCATCATTCTTTGTAATCTTCACTGGAGCAGAATGCATAGGCTTCTTTAGAGGTTGATGATCAGTTTCACCCTGAATAGCTTGACCATAAATGTAATCATGAGGAACATGCAAATACTATAGCCAAAAGCTCTTTCTCAAGTTGAGCATACTGCATCTCAGTTTGGGTTAGTGTTCTAGATGCAAAGGCTACTGGTCTGCTCTCTTGAAGTATAACTGCACATAGGACAAATTTTAAAACCTCGCAGGAAAGATTAACTGGTTTGTTCACATCGTGGTATCTTAACATAGGTAGGGCGGCAGTGTTCTGCTTAAGGTCTACAAATGCTTTCTGATGATGATCCAGCCATAACTATGTAACATTTGTGCGTATTCGCTCTCTTAAAGATGTTGTCAACTCACTGAAATTTGGTAGAAATTTTCCTAAATAGTTGACCATGCCCAGAAAATGCTGTAAACTTTGTACGCTGTCTGACGCTGACATTTCTAAAATAGCTGCTTGCTTGGTCAGTCAGGTCTGAAGTCTGTACTTGTAAACAAATGACCTACTTATATAACTTCTGGAAGTCTGAATTTGCACTTCAGATTATTGAGCTTTAAGTTCACTTTACATGCTTTGTCTAGAACTTCCTTGAGGTTTCTGTCATCCTCTGCTTCACCATTCCCTCCAACCAATAGATCATCTATTTGTTCCATTGCATTATGAAAAACGTCACTTGCAGAATGTATTCCAAATGGCATCCTTAGGAATCTGTATCTGCCAAATTGAGTACCAAAAGTAGTTAGAAATGAAGATTTGCGATCAAGCAACATTTGCCAAAATGAACTCTTTGCATCCAAAACAGAAAATACAGTGGCATTTGGTATTAGAGCTGCAACTTCAACTGTGCACATTGGATGATGTGGTCTCTCTAATGCTTTGTTCAAATATCTTGGGTCAGTGCATATTCTGATTTCATCTGAGCCTTTTTTGTGAGTGGCTACCATGGACGACACCCATTCAGTTGGTTCTGTGACTGGACAAATCACACCTTGCTGCACCATTTTATCCAGCTGAGCTTTAACTTTATCTTGCATAGCTATTTGAACTCTTCTTGCTGGTCTGACTACTGGGGTGACCTCTGGGTCCAACTTCATGGAATAGACAACTGGAAGTTTGCCCAATTTGTCATTGAAAACATCATCATACTCTGAGAAAATGGCTTGCGAGAAATCGGAACTGCACTTGCATGATGAATTTCTTTAGCAAAAGAAAGCAGATTCATTCTTTAACTATCTCTGACACCCAGTAAAGATTGCACTGGTCTTTGGACTACGTAGAGCAAAAAGTTGTAACATTGTAACAGTTCTCAACCAGATAACATGAAAGCATCACTGAACTTTTGGTTTGAATTTCTTCACCTCCATAAACAACAAGTCTTGCACTGCTGGTTCCATTGAGTTGTTCGTTAGTTCTCACTCTTCCAAATGTGTCTGCCGATATAACATTACACTTTCTCCCAGTGTCTACTTTGAGCTCTGTGGACTTTCCATTGATCCAGACAGTACAAAATACTTCACTCCTTGTTAATAAGTTCACTGCATCATCTCTTTCATCAAACACTAATACACCATCTGCATAGAAAGCTGTCTGCTTTGGCTGTACTTTATCAACTTGCTTTTTTGTGCAACATTTCTGTACAACTGTGCGAGGCTTACTTGATTTACAAAAGTTTTAGAAATGGTTAAATTTTTTATACTTGTGACATTGCTGACCATATGGTAAGTGCTTCTCTCTTTTAGACTCATGATTTGCACCAGAATTGCAACAGTTAACAATAAAGCTAGATTTGGGTTTTGCTGATTCACGTTTGTACTGCATTGAGCTGGTGCTGGAGCCTGCACCTTTCTTGGAAATTTCTAGAAATCCTTGTGCCTTCTCTGGAAATCCTGTAACTTTCGCGTGCTTAGGCCTGCTCTTGTTTGTCACGTGTTGCATACTGTCTATGTTTGATCTGGATCCAACTGAAACCATGCTCTTGTCACTCGCAAGCATACTTGTATCTCTTTCTTTCTTTCACCTCATGGATGTGACAAATCTATAATGCTTTGCCCAATGTTAAATCACTGTTATGAAGTAAAATCTTTCTCACAGCAGCCCTATTAATACCACATGCAAGCCTGTCCTTTATTAGCTTATCTTTTAGATCACCAAACCGACACGTTTTAGCTCTGTTTCTCAAGTCTGTTATATAAGCTGCAAAAGTTTCCCTGGTTTCTGATCTCTCGTGTAAAACAAATGCCTTTCTAAAGTAATATTCGTGTGGGGGTTACACATTCCTTTAAACTTGTGCTTCAAACACTCAGGGTTTTCCCTTGATTCAGCTTGTATAGTAATATGGCGGTTCGCATCTTCTCCTTCATATACTACCAGTGCATACACAAATGAACGCTCTCTTTCTATGGCTTTTGGGAATAAGCATGACTATACGCACATATACATAAGTTTCTGGCTTAAACAGAACTTGTCCAATGCCTTCGTGCTCTGAACTTATACTTTCGTTGAGCTTATCAGAATTATGGGAATGAACAAATTTGTAGTACTTTCGAACAACTGGACTTTGCAAAATAAACTTCTCTGGCATTTCGATACTTTTGGAATATTATCAGTAAAGGCAGAAATGGTAATGTCATATACCATCACTTACTAAAGTCATCACTTTAAGAAACATTCAAGAACTTTACAGTGTGACTGAATAACTCATGAGCACTGTAACACTCTTGTAATGTCGTCTTTTTGCAAGAAAACACCTCTTAGTGTAAGAAACCTGTCAATCAACTGTACAGTGCAAATAAAACGAACATCTGTTGCCCTAAACTCAGTAACTTTTGTAGTAATTGTACTTTGCGAATAACTGCACACAGCACACTGAAATGTCCCCAGAATGGCGGTACCTTGCTAGGCAACTCTTTACAGTACAAGAAGCACTGTATAATGGTGGCACTTTGTGAATAGACACACCCAGCACAAGAAACATTTTCTCGAAATAGCTATACTTTGACATATTGCATGAAATAGTTCCACTTTGCACACAATGAACTCTTCGAAATACATGCACAGTAATAGCACACACTGTGAGATACTTTTGAATAACTTTAGTTACGTCCTTGATGTAATACAAAGTTATAGTAATGCCAAAACACTTAGTTGTCTTGCTTTATTTTTGCTTAATATGTCCTTTTCTTTTCTTATTATTGTATTTGTTTTTCTTGTTTAAGCCATTTTCATGCTCAATGTACTTTTCTTGTTCTTGTTTTACTCTAAGCATTCCCAACTTTGCCTTAAACACTCATTTTGCTTTACTGTTGTTTTATCAAATACTTTTAACTTAAACATTTTCTTTAGTTAACAATACTTTCTGCTTGCCTGATAATGTGTTTTTCCCCCTTGTAATGCCCCCTTTTTCATCTTTCACATCGAGTAAATAATTTGTTTTATTTCATATTACCATTGATTCTTTCTGGTTATGTTTGTGCTCTTTTCTCTCGTCTACATTCGCTGTCATCTTTGCAGCTCATGGCTCCGAATATTTTCTCTCTTCGATCCCAGTTCTGACGCAATGTCACTTTCGTGTTAGGACACGAATAAATGAGTCTTTGTGGGTTCTGTTCAAGCAGCTTTATTTTATACAAACACATCACTATAGAGGCTTACTGACTATAACTTAAGTAACTTGTATACAAACTAACAACTGTGATCATGCATGCTCACTCTCTGGCTGTTTCTACAAAATGGCACTAGGGTTGCATGTGTCTGTAATTTATACGTGCACGCACACCCTCGCTTGCTTCTTAAAGATATAGTGCACACACTTTACACTCTGCTACAATTCCCACATACTAGCCTTTAAATGCTGCTAACATCCCTTGACCCTCCTTCCACACATCTGCAGCCTTTAGAGGTAAATCTTTTTTAGCCAGCATTGTCACTTCTCACCTCTTTCCCCATGGGTAAGCCTCACTGATGGCTAATTGAAATGCAATTCTTAGCAGTTTAACTAGCTCTGAATCAGGTGATTTTCTTGTGGCAAAATTAGGTCAATCCTTCTGTGCATTTCAGAATCCTGCTTATTTTGATCAGCCACTTGAGCCCATTTATATTCTTCATGCAGATACGCATACTGCTTCAATAAGGCATCTGTCATCTACAGCATGGTTCTTTAGAGCTCAAAATTCCCTATAAAATTGGTAACCTAAAAGTTACAAATTGGTATAGTATTCATGGATGTTGGTCTTCATAGTACACAAATTCCCACTGTGCAAGACTCCCCATTCAGTATAGAATAATGTGTCAAATAATAGAAAATATGCAAAATTTGCAAAATGACTGAGCAAGTTTTTACAAAAAAGATGACTCCCAAGGGTGGAAGTTTACCTTCACTGTAATGCTAGTCAGCAGGAAATGCAGCCCTTCATAGCCCAGGGCAGAGATCGTGCATTCCTGGTACACAGGCCCAGAACATACCACAAGAGATAATCATAACTAACTTTCTCTTCTCCCCACTACCAAATTCCACCTTGTATTGTACATAATCTTATCAAAAACAGTGCTGTCTCAAGTTAAACCATAAATAATGTTGTTTCTTTTGGCTTATCCCGGTTAGGGGTCGCCACAGCAGAACTTCGGTCCGCTAATGTTTGGTAGTGGATTTTTACATGCCGAGTTACCAGCCTTGACGTACAACCTTCAACGAAGGCACGCCCATTCACACATGCCTCCACACAGAAGACGCTCTAGCTGAGAATCGAATGCGACAACGTCTTGCTGTGAGGCGACAAAGCTACCGCAGCTAATGTACCCTATTAATCAAAATCAAGTTAAAAGATCACAGGTATAGGATAGTTTTTTTTAAACAAAAAAATCCAGTAAAACAGATCATTAGACAAACTTCATGTAAACCAGTGTAAGGCAGTTAGAGCATATTTTTATTGCTCTGAGCTGTTAATGAGCTGCCTCATATGTCCAGGGTACAGTGTTCGATTCCTCATCCTTCATTTGCCAGCTGCATGATTGAGTAAGTCACATAACCAGACAGTGCTCGCAGGTTACCCCTGAAAAGGTGTAGTCAAGGCCACTGGGCTTACCTAGTAAGCAGTTGGCTAATGTAAATACATGCATTGTCTGCAGATTTGTAAACTGGCTAATCACCACATTGCAAGTTTTGGAAGTTGCTGGAACCCTCTGTGAATGTAAAATTGTAACAAGTAGGGTACCATAGGTGTGTGTTAGACCATCTCCTGTTTAACATTTTTTTCTTATAGGTCCAAAAGGAATTACTGGGCTAACATCCCATGGGGGGGTTAAGCCTAGCCATGCTTCCCAAATGCATCTGGCAGGTTGATAACCTAGGGCTGTTTTATCAGGTATATGTAGACTTTGGTATGGGTGGTCAAATATTTACAATCTGGCTGAAATACAAAGACATAGGTGCCAAATCAGGGGTAAATTTCAGATTCCCCATCCGCTGGTCCAAGTTATACTTAAATTGGGTTAGAGAAGAGCTCTACTGGACGTGGATTGGAAAGAAGCCTGTTCCAGAGAAAGGGTTACCTCAAAGACACATACTTGCCTTTCCAGCATGCCCATCCTCACACTGCCTTTTTTAGACATTGCCAACTGGGTAAACATTCCAAAATAGCTGTACCAGACCAAGAAAATCTGTAGTTGTTACTGCTCAGGGCCAGGAATCTGAACAGGAAACTTCACTCCTTGCAGATTCTCCTCACTGTGGAGAATGTAGACATCTGTGCAGTCACTGAGACCTGGTAAGCTGCTGAGAGCACCTGGCAGTGCAGGTGCACAATGCCTTCCATACAATCAGCCGTGCTACTGCACAGGAATGGTCAAAAGGGGGGGGGGGGTTCACTGTCTCTGTATGCTTTAAAAATAAGTGCATCTCAGGACTGGTCTACCACTATGATAGGTTGAGCTTTTCCACATCCAAATCGCCATAAATAAGGATCCATACCGTAGCCTAACAGGCTATAGGTCTCCCTCTATTACCCAGAAAAACCACAACACTTACTTAAAGGCACTCTACACATTCCCCATTCAGCCCAACAGCATGCTTCTGGGTGACTTCAGCAACCCCAGTATAAACTGGAAATCCTACACAACACATGCAGTCCTAGAGGTTCCTGGACTTTGTAAACACCAACACTGTGGACCATCTGGTTTGTACACCCACTAGAGGCTCGAACATCCTCTGCCTGGTCCTCACAAATGTGGTAGAACAATGCACCCCCTCACCCCAGTGAATTTCCTCTCTAGTCAGTTCAGACCATAAAGCCATGTATTTTGAAGTAAATGTAAAACTAGGGAGCCCTGACAAACACTAGAACATTTTATTATTAATTTATGGTGAACATCTTATTACTAAGTGATTGCCTAACTAAATTTCAAGTGTCCCCTAACCCTGAGAGCACTGCTGCTTGTGCACAAATGTTCACAGAAACTGTGTATAACCATGTCAGTAGTTGTAAGAGACTGCTGTTATTATCCAAAATAAGTGTAGGATGAACAAATAAAAAAAAGCTGTCCTGCTGAAATTCCAACCTAAATAGGCTGAACAACAAAAGGAAGAAACTCCTGTGAAAAATTATAAGGGGCAGTATCCAACAAGGTAAAAACTCCCTCATTGGTCTTAACAAGCAGCTTATGGTGTTAATAAAATCCACAAAAGCCAGATTTGAGGGAAAAATAGCCACCCAGACCTAGGACAATCATAAGACTTTCTTCAGCAATATCCAGAACCTCAAAGGCAGTACACAGTAATGTACTGAATTAAATGTAAATGGTGTCATCTATATGGAACGGAAGATATAGCTAATTTGACTGACAGATTTGATTTCACATTTACTTGCTGGGGTCCCAGATTTCATTTTTATTTTGTAAAGATTGGGCCATAAAGCTATTGCACTTGTGGGAGTGCAGCATTTTCCCATGTTTGTGAGGACCAGGTCAGGTATGCTTGTGTCCCTAGTGGGTGTAAAAACTATCTGGTCCATATTTTTTGTATTGACAGAATCTGGGAATCTCTAAGCCTGTATGTTTTTGTTTGTATATGATTCCTGGTTTAAAGTGGTATAGTTAAGGTCAGTTATCAGTATGGTGCTGGGTTGAATGGGGAGCGTCTCCAGTACATTTGAGTAAGAGCCATAGGTTTCCTGGATCATATGGGGGCCTACAGCTTACGAGTATATGTTATGGGACTTTGAGTATGGTACTTTTGATGTGGAGAAGCTTTTGTGTCATACTGTTTGATGAGTCTTGGAGGTGTGTGTGTTTTTGATGAAGAATGAGACACCTCCACCTTTGTTCCTTCCTGTGCAGTAGCTGGTCTAAACATGTGGAAGGCATTAGAACCCTGTACTGCTTGGGTGCTCTCTGCGGCTGTAAACCATTTCTTAGCAAGTGCACAGACATTTACATTTTGGGGTGAGTAGAACTTGCAGGGAGTGGAGTTTCTAGTTTAGACTACTGACATGAGCAGAACACCTTCAGATTTTCTTGGGTTGGTTTTGCTGTATCAGAAGATTTAACATTTTGGCACACCTTAAAAGGGCACTATGGGGTGGACAAGGTTTTAGGCAGTATTCGAAAGACCAGAGTGGACAGGTGCAAGCCATCCCTAGCAAAGCAGCTTGGGCTGTCAGCCATATCCTCTCAGGCTGAAAAATATTGTACCTCCTTTGAATGACACAAAAATCTAAGTCAGTTGTTAAAATTAATTATTTCTGTATATTTTGTGGCATCATCCTTGGAGAAGGTAGAATGCTGCTCGTTGCATACCAGCCTAGGACACACAGTTTGAGAACTCCATTATGTCTGTTTTCACATAGCCCAGGTAGGCATATCTCAGTCGTTTACACCCACATTAACTTGTGACTGAGTCGTACTGGTGCTTGTGGTTCAGTAACCAGTTTGTGTGATCTGGCATATCCTGGCCCCTGATAGGTAACAGACCGTGAATCTATCCTTAGCCTGGTGAGTGGGAAATCTGTGTGTATCACAGTAGAGTCTGTTATGACCAATATATTGGGTTGTGCGGTGTTGTGCTTTATGGGCTTAGAAGCTGAGACATGGTGAGATGTGGCTTTATGTGTTGTGGTGACTGTTGATTTGATAGATTGCTTTCTGAAGTTGCTGAGGATACTCTTTGTTGTTGCAACTTCTGGAAGGCATTTGTGGTTTAGGAAGATCACATTTAAGAGCCTCAGCATATGTGGGTCCATAGTATGTGTGCTGGATGTAGTGTGTGTGTGTGCACTACTGACAGTATGTTTGGTATTATAAGCACTTGTATGCAGGAGTCTTGCCTCCAGTGACATTTTGTAACTACATCTGTCACGTACAATATCACTTTGTTTAAAAATTAGATGGTTGTCAGTAAGCATGAGACTATTGCTACATTGCTGTGGGATGCCCATATCCATCTGCTTGGTTACAGAGATAGTAGGAAAGTGCATATTCATTGTTACAGATCTTATTACATGATGATCAAGGAGGGTGGTACAAAAGAATTTAATAGCTGGTCACCTTTTCTTAAGAAATTAACAGGACATTTTACACTAGACATCTACTTTTTCCCTGGAGCTGCTCATACTGCACTACCCTTTATTTTGGAGACGAGATCTCTGTTTTCTTGTCAAAGTAGTTGTGATAATTATTTTTTTCTCCTCTTCTGGGACTTTAACTTCAACATATTTGTCTGATGCAGATGTTTGTGATTCCTCATGCACAGGTTTCCATATTTTCCACAAATGACATAGTATCTTGGTTTAGTTTGGTTGCATTTGCATTCTTTATCTCCAACCTGCAAGTGTGATAATCTATAGATTCTTTTGTAGGATTATTTTTAAATCTACTGATTTTGTTCTAACATTTTTTTGCTTTGTATTTTCATGCATCGACAACACTAGTAAATTAGGCAATATGCTTTTCACCCTTCTGACTGTTAACAGTTGTACTGAGGAGAGACTGGGGCTAGGACTCAGAAATGTTACCATCATTAGTAAGCCTTTTTTATGGTTGTCAGTAGCAGTTTCCAATTCTTAGACAGCCATTCCTCAGTACTTACTTTGAAGAGGTGCAGCACCATGGCATGTTGTCTCTCTAGCACACTGCACTTGTAATGTATATTCCAGGGGACAGGCATGAGTTGTGTGTGTGTGGGGGGAGATTCTGAATGAGTGGGGTACCTGTGCTAAAGTGATGCTTTGACCACCAGTGGCGATTACTGAAAACTCAGCAGAAAAGGGGTTCTTAACACTTGCTGCAATTACTGAATGATTCAGAGATATGCTAATTAGCTGATAATGAGGACTTTCTGCATTGCAGCAAATGTGTCTCTGTATCTCTGTTTTCAGTATTTGTGCTAAAAGGCCCTTTTTACTGCCACCTTTACTGCTCACTCCTGGCCTGTCTTTGAATCCTGACACGAGTCTCAGAAATAAAAGTATTTCTTTGTTATAAAACTGAAGTGACGGTCCTCTTGGCTTTAGCTGCATGACTTTCTCATGACATTCCAAAACTATTTAGGTAGTTCTGTATACTTGCTTATTTGACTTTTGAAAGTACAGACTTGAAATTACGCATATTGTTTGATATGATAGAAGCTACCACAGGAGCATAGATTTTAATTTCTTAATCATACTTTTACTTGTTGTGTATGTTCATTTCGTTATTTCTAACAACTTGGAATAATAATTTACTGTCTACTCAGTTGTTAACAGATTGCTTTTTGATTTTACAAATTGGTGCCTGATTTGCTCTTCAGACAACCGACTATATGCTAGCATCTCTTCCTCTAGATTATAGTATGCATTACAAATTGTACAACTCTAAACTGTCCCCAGGATTAAGCAAGCAGCCATGCAGGAATAAGTTATTCCTGCATGGCAAGGACAGTTCCTGTGCAGCACAGCAGCGCACCATGCATATTTATGAAGACGCGCTTGCCATGCTGTAAAACGGACACGGTTCTGTGTGTGAGTGCAGGGGGTGTGTCTGAGAGCAGAGCTCTCACAATACATATGCCCCCTCCACTCCAGAATTGCCGTTCGGCAATTTCAAATGAGCGAAAACGCTTGTAACACCCCCAACCCGTCAGGGTAAGAAATCTGGACAAAGCCATAAGGGACAGTCGTCCCTACCAAGCCATAAAGTTGATAGAACAACAGGTTTAGCATAAGCATATAGAGCACACCTCCCAACCCGTCAGAGTAAGGAGTCTGGACATAGCCATAACCACAAAGCAGAAAGTTGATAGAGTAACAGGTTTAGCATTAGCAGGGATATTCTGAAGGGTAGAAAGAAAAACACAAAATTGTAAGTATAGCTGCGCGGGTGTGCCCGTTGCTTAGCTATGCTTAGTCCAGCTTAAACCGCACAAGAAGTTAAATAGCAAGACGCATCCAACTTAAGCAGTGCTACAGTAGTGTAGTAGTTAGAGCGTACACTTTGCAAGCAGCCATTCCCGGTTTGATCCCCACTGTAACCAATTTGCATTTTACATGTGAAAGCAGTACATAAACGATTTGCCCATTGGTAAGCAATGCTGAACATGCCCTTTTAAACACTGCCTACCTTAGCTAAGCAGGTTTGCCCGTAGCTTAGCTCAGCATATTCAAAACCATCCAATCACTGCAAAGTGCAGGAAATCGGCCATATTTAAACTCCACAGGCGGGAATATAGCTCATAACTAGTTGCAGCTTCCCACTGTAGGCAGTGTGGCAGGAGTTGGTGAGGGCATGCGCTTTCGGGTGCAGCGCTGTGGCATACAGGAGTCCAAGGTCATGGTAGGACTTCTGGTAAAGAACAATGTTGAGAGACTTCTGCAGGGCCAGTACCAGGGCTGCCAGTATAAAGAGGAAGCCTGGGACTGTCTCGCCCGTGATCTCACCAGTGCCACTTGTATCCCTCGGACTGGTGAGCAGGTCCGGCACCACTATGTCGACCAGTGAAGCAAGGCAGAGGGGTGATGTCCCAGCACTGTGTAAGTATTCATATCAATAACTGTTTACTAAAGTCCAGCCTGTGTATGTGATGACATTGATAGCAACAGGCCACCAATGATAGTGTTTCAACATGGAACATTAATAGAAATGCATTGCAATATTTGTTGAACAATAGGACATATGTCCGAACAGTAGGTTTGGTGTAAACATACCCATTGATTTGTGTGTTTAGATTATTGTTGCAGATATGGTGGGGGGAAGAGCGAGATGTCAATTAACAACTTGAATATCCTTGCAGTATGAGGTCCTCTGACCTTTTTTCCTGTTTGTCTTCCAGGTACAATGTCACGGGAACACCTCCGTGCTTTCACAGCACAAGAAAATGGTAATAGTCCATTTGTGTGGTTCTCCATCACGCCATCCTATTTGGGTGCAGGGCTCATGACCTGCAGGAGAGGACCACACTGTGGAATGAACTCGTCCACAGGGTGAATGATGTATGCCTGCATAACTGCAATTATGAGCAGGTGCGGCATCGGACCACCCACCTGATCCGCCATGCCCGTCAGCGTGCTGCTGCCATTAGGAGGGACCAGCTAGCCACAGGTGGGGATCATGCCATCCAGCCCCCACTGACACATGCTGAGGAGCTCCTCACCAGCCTTGGGCACCCACCCGCCAGCCAAGCCAGCAACTTGCAGATAGCAATGTGGAGGTGGGTGCCACCCACACAATGGATGAGGACTGTCCAGGTAGGGCCCCAGGACACATTAGTAGACCACTGTTGCTTATCTATCTTCATCTATAAAGTATCTACATGCATATGTCAGATAAGATAGTCTGGTCCTGCAGTGTAGTAATGAACAGATGCGTATAATCTCTAGTATTGTGGGTTTGTACAATTGATGTACTGAAATGCTGCTCCCACCCTGTACCAATGCCACAGGTGTGGCTACTGACATTATGTCTCTCACACAACTGTGTAGGTCCCTCTGGTATACAACTGGGGCAGCAGCCTGTAGCTGGTGAGTATGGAGTAATTTTGTTCAGGTTTGCCAATACACCGGCCATGTTATGGCCATGGTATTTGCCATGCACACATTTAACACACCTACCCATAATGCATGCTGTACATGTTCACTTATTGTTGCTGTTAACTGCACTGCATCACAGTGGTCACTATAGTAGCATATCTGAAAAGTATGTAAGTCCTTCAGTATACCCAAGAATCTGTCCATGCAAGATGTGTGGACAGAGATGAACACAATGGTGGGACAAATGGCCTACAGTAGGGACATGTCTGAAACATTACCCTTATACAGTGGCTACAACAGTGTATACACCACTATTACAATGGCAGCTGTTCTTGATCCAAACAACCGCAAATCAAAATACCACATTCCACACCTTTTACAACCTGTAATGTGATCCTAACATGAGCAATGAATGTGTAATATGGATTCATATGTTAGGACAACAAATATGGGTAACACATACCTTAATAAACACTGGAAACATATGTGTGCACACACTCCAAATAATACATTGTGGAAGCAGCTTGTGAGGTACTGACAGCATTCACTCTTCTTGAGTACACACCTTCCATCAAGTACAGGGCCTCAATGTCACACCAAGTGATGGTCTGCTGTCCAAGAAGTATGTTCATGACATTTGCTCACTCACCTGCAACAGAGGCAGCCATAGCTTGCACACATTTACAAACCATGGAATGTATCCCATATCTGAAAGGTAGTACTCAGGAGTGGGAGAAGTAGCCTTATCTCACCATTGCATATAGCATGGCAAACAGTCATGTATGTGTGTATGAAGTATGGGACAACATTAATGTAGAAAATAAACAGATGCCCGCCCAAGACAGATGACAACACATGTTGCAAACTGGTCACGGAGACTGCCCAGAAACATGAAGCAACACTAAGGGACTTGCAGGAATGTCTAGCAAGTACTGCCTGTGCAGTACCTGTGTTGACAATTGCCTGGAATCTGCATACGTGTGGCCTATGGATTAGGGTAATCAGATGGAAGAGTTGTTCCACAGAAAACCTCACCCAGTGCTACAGGTAGCATATGCATAACATCAAGTATCCCAAAGGCATATGTTGCAGTGTGTAATGGTGTACTGAGACCAAGGCTAAAACCTACAGACAGTATTAATAAAGATGCATGTGGTGCGCAAGCAACACCTCAGTCCACCTCAGGCCCACCATCCCCATTTTTATCTTGCTGGTGCTAGTGTACACCTTTAGGTTTGCTGTTTTTTAGCAAGAACTATGCCAGTAGACATTGTGTTCTGAATTTGGATGTGGCCCATAGTTGTCAAGCATCTGCAATAAGGCTGAGGATGGGGAGGGGTGTCATCTTGAAACACAACAGTGAACTGAAGCATACACCCCAAGCTCCCTAGGAATGGCTGTATCTGAACCCAGTCAAGGTCGTGAATTGTGCCAGACATGACCCTGACTCCACAGCAATAGTGAAAGGACTGTGTGACCTCCAAGGGCTGTGCACATGAGCTGACCTTGCAATATGGCAGAGTTTGAGGACATTTGTAGGGTGGAGTGACCAAATAATGGCAAGTAAGGATGGGCCATGCTAGTATACTCCTTCCTGGAATAGTGACTGCTGTAGTTCACTTCGCAACAAACCATTGTCTTCAGGGTGTGCACAGTTATGCAACCCACATATTGTATGCATCTCATTCAGCATCTGCACAGCTGACACATTTGTTTGATACTGCATGTGATTTTACAGGTCATATGTCAGATATCAGGTGTGTGTAATGTTAACATATGCAGTATTGTGGCACCATTGCATATCACGGAAGAGGCTGTCATGTCAACAAAGGTGTGTACACTCATATCCACATTAAAGCTTTGAAGATTGTCAGTGTAATTGGATTTTATTGCTCATATATGCACTGCTGATGATGAAATCTGCAAATCATAGGTCAGGCATTAACTATTGACATCAGTCCTCATATCATCCCAGGTATGTGTCAGACAAACACATAGGGGCTTTGAGCAACAGAGCAAACATAACTGCCACACATATCCACATTCAGCAGTGGTGTGTACAGTCGTGAGGTATGGTGCACAGTACATGTCAGGGTGCTGTACAGGTGCACAGCAGTACTGCGTACATGGGTGCAGTGTGTTCCAGGGGAAGGGGCATAACCTACTAACACAACTCCTGCATCACAGAGATGTATAATGTTGGTAACAAGGATAGAGTATAGCTGCAGTGCATGCTGTTGAGTGCCATATGTCATGCATGTTGACTGTTGGGTAATGAGAGATCTTTGTAATGTCTTTGTGCCACCTCACCTGTAAGTGTGTGTGTTTGTGTATAGAGGTAAGCAATAACGTACAGGTCTTAAATCACATTTTTTTGTTTTCCCCTCACAGGTGGCGAGGTGGGTCAGAGATCCTCCTGCAGGCAAACTGGCGTTAGTGTCAATACAGACTCTGACAATGATGATAGGTATGGGGAGGCACAGGCAGAGTTGTCAGGGGCTGAAGCTGTACCGACGGTTGACATTGCACTTTTATCCACCCCATCCCCGCACACAGTTACAATGCCCATACATGCCCCATCACCAGTGGCCATAGATGAGGGACAGTTGGCGGGTGGTGGCATGGGACGGGACAGTGTGGGGACTATGGCAAGTGTGTCTGTACACAGCAGCCATAGCCGGATGAGCGGCGAGGTATCACACAGGCAGATGTACACGTAGGAGGGCTGCTGGCCATCATACCCCTTGCAGAAGTGCCACAGCAGGTGTCACCAGATGCATGTTTCGGGCCCTCATATGGAAGCATAGGCACGTATGGAACGTTATACCAGACAAGAGTCTGAGGCTCCAGAGGGCTACTCATTCTGCTGTAACTTGACAACATCCGTGTTCGTGCAGGTGCCCACTGTTTGTTATTTTGCAGAGGTCTGGATAGACGGGTGAGATGGTGGGAATCTTCGACCGTGTGGTGTCTGTGTTGCAGCATGTTGTGGGAGCAGGGCATCATCCACTTTGACGTAGGTCAGCAACAACAGCAGCTGTAGGTCTACATGGACGTGCAACTACTCACAGCCGCTCTCTTAGTGGCAGCACCAGCACTGCAGGGGGGGGTGCTGACCACAGCACAGCAGGCCACATGCACATGGTCCTGGCTGGTCCCAACAGGGACACAGGTCCAGTGGACATTTGTCATCATCAGGGGAGAGTACCATATCTGGGCTTCTACCTGGTAGTGCCCGTGGAATCACTGGCAGGAACAGTTCCTATGTCCATGGCCGGAGCCGGTGAACTGTACACCCTGCCATGTATGGTCTACAGCTGCCAAACTCCCATGTAGGGCAGCCACATGACAGAACTTTGTGCATACATACACACACATATCACCAACACAGCTAGGGCACCTCCATACTACACACACCACATGTGCACAGCCCAATTGTTAAAGAACCCCCTAACACACACACATGATGTCAACCAAGTGGCTCAGCCTAGGGCTCTGGCAAATGCACCACACAACCTGTGCATATGATGTTACCTGTGCCACATCCCTGCCATCCATACCATCGATGCAGGGACATGCTAATATGGTTCTGATGCACAGGGTAAATGTATTAAGGTTTAGCAATGTAATGCTGTTTAATGTGTTTTCAGCTGGAATGTTTAATGTTTACATGTCAGGGTGTGTAGCTGTCCAGCCATGATGCATTATAGCTGTTGTTAACACTGCGTGATTGTGGTCTCTATAATGTATTCTGTTTGTGTTGTAGGTGTCTGTGTCAGCAGGATGTTAGTCTTCTGTCCTTTCCTACAAGGGGTACAGCACTGTGGTGACACATTGACTGTGTCATATCCTGGGTACAGCTGAACACATGTAACAGGTCTGCATAACATATGTTCTTCGTGTTTCACTCTTGCAGTCATTACATTTGGGTAATCTGCTGGCAGGTTGCCCTCAGTCGGCCTGATTAACAAAGTCTTGGGTCCTGCATCGGTTGCTGTCCCTTCTTCCATGACATCAGGTCGTCAAGGGTATAAAACATGCAGCCAACACCATTACATCAGTCTTTCTTGCTGTACGGTGCCCGAAGCAGAAGCAGTTCGCAAGTGCCGGTCGGCTAACTCCTGAAATTTTTGTTTTTGCATTTCGAACCAAAGTCTTCAACTTAAAGCTAAGTACCCCATTGGGGAAACTTTTTTTCATGCTCCTTACCGATGTCAGTAATAACAAGACACCCCCCTATGTTAAACAGTCTCAATGACTTCCTTTTAAAATTACCAGGCACTTATCTTTTAACTGCCCCTTTGGGGGGAAAGATTGCTCTTCGTGCAAAGAACTGGGAACTCATAACCCAGGACAAATGGATTTTAAATATAGTGTCCCAGGGATATAGATTTCATTTCCACACATTGCCAGCACCAAACGAGTGGCCAGACCTGCCCCCAAATCAGTGGGCAGAGGCTCAAAAACAAGTACTTTCCCTCTTAAGCATGGGGGTTATTCAACTGGTACCAGAAGAGGAAAAGGGTCAAGGTTTCTATTCCAGGCTTTTTCTGGTACCCAGAAAAGACAAATCATGGCGTCTAATCCTGGACCTGTCTACTCTAAACACCATTCTGGAGATTCCAAAATTCAAGATGCTGATTCTTCACCAGTTACTTCCTATGCTAGGCAAAGATGCCTGGTTGGTAACTCTAGATTTAAAAGAAGCATACCTGCACATCCCAGTCAGGGAATCTTGCAGAAGATATACGTTTCAAAGCAGGCTGCTTGCATTATCAGTTCTATGCACTGCCCTTTGGCTTGTCTACTGCGCCCAGGGTATTCTCAAAGTGCCTGGCTCCAGTTATTGCATTTTGCAAGGAAAGAAATATTCAAATATATCCATACCTGGACAATTGTCTAATTCAGGCAGAAAACCAGGGCATACTTCTAAATCATCTGGCATTTGTAAAAAGGGTTCTAACTTGTCTGGGGTACACCATAAACGAAAAGAAATCACAACTGGTACCCTGTCAACAGATTACATTCCTGGGTGCAAGCTTGTATTTAATACAACTGCCCAGATGGCTTTCCTCTCGCCAAAGAAGCAAATTCATTTGGTAACTCACTTCAGCTAGAAGGATATCTGAATTACAGGCCCTTATGGCAGTGGAGCCTTTCATCATCTTTCATGCGGACAGGGTATCTCTCAAGACCAAGCCATCCTTCATGCCCAAGGTAGTTTCCACTGTGGCTCTTAATCAGTCCATTCATTTGCCAACCTTCTTTCCCAATCCACAGAACAAAGGTGAATGGATTCTGCATTCCTTGGATGTGCACAGACAACTTAGATTCTGCTTGGACAGGACTAAATCTCGAAGAAAATCTGAACAATTGCTGGTAGCATTTGCTGCAGGGGCAGAGGGGAAGGCTATTTCAAAACAAACCATTTCTAAATGGATAAGCCATTGCATTCATTTCTCCTATAAGCACCATGGAAAACCTATCCCCCAGGGGATCAGATCTCACTCCACCAGGGCTGCATCTACTTCTGCAGCGTTTCTCAGAGGTGTTCCTACCAGGGATATCCTAGAAGCTGCTACCTGGAGTTATGTACATACTTTCACCAAGCGTTATTATTTACCAATTTTCTCTAACTCCAGAGTTGGCTTTGCCACTGCTGTCTTGCAGGGCCTTATAGCTGGCCCTAATGCTGTATAAACTCCTCCTCCCAACCATAGCTTTGGGAATCTACCCAAGTGTAATGACTGCAACAGTGAAACATGAAGAATATAGTATAGTTGTGTACACTTATCATAAATGTAGATGTTCAAGTGTATTCACTGTTGCAGTCCTGGTTACCCTCCCTCCAGCCCCCTAGTTTTTTTCTGGCTATACCTCTACTTTCCTTTACTATGCTTAAAAGCCTTTTTGGTGTATTTGCTCATGGCTGGAGGTATATTTTTGTGTTTATTTGCTCCCCATTATGAGGGCACCTGACATCTGGGGCAAGAAAAACTGATGTAATGGTGTCGGCTGTATGTTTTATACCCCTGACAACCTGACTTCATGGAAGAAGGGACAGCAACCGACGCAGGACCCAAGACTTTGTTAATCAGGCCGACTGAGGGCAACCTGCCAGCAGATTCCCCAAATCTAATGACTGCAACAGTGAATACACTCAAACAGCTACATTTATGGTAAGTGTACACAACTGTACTTTACTGCATGTGTCACATGGTTGATAGGTCTGAGAGGTGTATACAGGTGAGTGCATGATGGCTGATTACAATGGTAAGTGTACTGGGTGGCACACACCACATGTTTGTGAATAACACACACAGAGCCTTTGGTGTTGATGCAATACACAGAGAATACTGTACTCATGGATGTACTTAATTTTGCAGTGAACTCATTTTTGCCTGTGTAGTTACACCAAGACCAAATAGCCAAAACATCATATCGGTAAATAATCAGTCTGCCAGTTTAATGTCCTTGACAATGGTACCGGCAGGGTGTTTGACCTCTTCCCCAGTGTAGTGCAATCCTGGAATTGGTAAACATCAGTGTGGTGGTGTGGGTGACCGAGCCCCCCACTTTGGAGGGTGTGGGATGGCATAGAACCACACATAGTGTGATTAAGACATACTTAACCTGTTAACCTTTTAACATAAACTGTACAGTGTAACAGCACACTAAGTGGGGGGGATACGCACAACAATAATTCCAATGTGGGTGGCTGTGCCCACATTAACCACACCCAAATATATATACCAACTCCAGTATCGCTGTACAGTGGGGAAGAGGACATTTACACATCCACTACTAGTTTTTATGGAATGAATTTCCACAAGTTGATTCCTTTGAAATGTTACCTTTTGCCAGCTCATTCTCAGACAAGTGATCTCTTGGGATATACCAACTCCAGTATCGCTGTACAGTGGGGAAGAGGACATTTACACATCCACTACTAGTTTTTATGGAATGAATTTCCACAAGTTGATTCCTTTGAAATGTTACCTTTTGCCAGCTCATTCTCAGACAAGTGATCTCTTGGGATATGTGGTTTGTCTTTCTGCTTTTCCAGGTTAGGGGTTGCCACAGCGGAACTCCAGTCCGCTAATGATTGGCAGTAGATTTTCACGAACGCCGAGGTGCCAGCTCGACGTCCAACCTTCAATGAAGGGACGCCCATTCACGCATGTCTTTCGAACGCCCATCCAACCGCTGGGAGGACATCAGAGGATTTTCAACTACAAGTTTACAAACACACAGACACTGTTATACGCAATAATGTACACACACATTTCTTATTACTGAGGTCCATCGATGTAGGTGTTCCTAGGTGTGTACCACCCTAATGTCCATGGAGAGATGACAAGAGTAGGGCATGTAAGTACACTGCTACCATGCCACCTGACATTTGTCAGCAGGGCATGTGAGTACACTGTTACCGTGCAACCTGACATTTGTCAGCAGGCCATGTATCAACTGATGCCACATGAGTGATCCCCAGGGTAACAGTTAGTCAACATCCACTTCTCTGGTTTTCTCTTGAAGAGGGCCAGTGAGGTGCTCCAATTGACATGTATACAACATGTATTGCATAACGTGGCCAGTGTCTGGGTTAGGGACCTGTACCCAAACATGTTCTGTCTACTGTAGTCTGTTTGAGGTATCCATCTCATTTGGTGCATACAGAATGGGGTTTCCTAGCTGTGGCATTCATAAGACAGCTGGGCAAACATGTCAGTCAATCAGAGATTCCCTGTAAGCAGCCAAGATGAATACCTGACATCTGCACATCTGTACAGAGGACAGACAAAAAAGTAGCTAGCCAACAGGTTATGCATTAGGATGAATATTTTGACAGATGTCTGAATGATAGGTATGGCATTACTAATTGACAGCGGTCCACAGTGACATGTCCTAAAACATAGTAGTCTACAGTTAATATTAACATATCAAGTCAATATCCAATAGAAGATGCATAAAAACATAGGTCAAACACCAAGAACACGATAGTCAGTACAGAATCCAGCTTTGCATGCAGGGGTCTGTGGTCTCAATACTACAGTCTGATCTACTCTTACTTGGAAAAGCACTGTTAAAAGTGGTAATGCAATGCGACAATACATGCGTGTATGACTGCATATAACCTGGGTTAATACCCAAGTATGAAACACATGCAAAGAGAAAAGATTGTGGCACTACCCATGTATACTCAGGTGTTCCATACAGTATACTCACACCCCTTGCTACTGTAATGACAGCACATAGAAGCATGTTATGTACATGGAATTAAATACACTAATTAAAGATGGCATTACCCTACTGTTTTATCAGACGTGTATGTGATCAGTGGTTACCAGGGCTGAGCTATGCTTAGCAGGTGTAAGCATTACTTAAATGTAAATGCTAAGCAGATTTGCACACTGGTAAGCGAAGCCTACATGGTGTAAGAGCCTATTCATTTAACCATACATTAGCACCACTTTCCATCGTGCAAACCCACTTAAACCTGCTCAAAACTGCCTTAACCTCTCTGTATCCAACAGTCCTTGTTCTGCCTAGCAACAAAATAAACAGCCCTTGCAGGTCCTGAACCCAGGACCCTGTACACTATAGTCACAGCAGTTAACCACTAAGCCATCTGAGCTGTGAAGATGTCTTGTTTTTCAAATATATCATTCAGTGCACATACTGAATAGTAGTGAACAACTGCTCTGACTGCTACAATTGCTTAGTACTTGTAAGTGAAAAAAAGTGTTGAATCAGTCATGTTCTTCTATATAAATATACACATAGATTAATGCAGTAGGATACGTAGGATACATCTGAGAAGATATACGCAACACTCATGTTTACACATAAAAGGATATATATATATATATATATATATATATATATATATATATATATATATATATATATATATATATATACATATATTCATGCACGTATATCTATATATATATTTTTTCATGCATTTTTATATTTCCTTCTCTCTCTCTCTGTATGTATATATGTATATATATATATATATATATATATATATATATATAGATATATATGTGTGTGTGTATTTATATAGATATATATGGGTGTACTTTTGAAGATCGAAAGTTCACTACTTAGAACTTCAAAAGTACACCCACACTAACGCGAAAGTGCACTTTAACGAAAGTGCACTCTCGCAAACTCACTAGACCAAACGGGCTAGAAGTCACGGACCTTAGGGTTAGGGCACAGGTTAGGGTATAGGGATAGTTAGTACGGCTATCCCCTTACCTTGACCCATGCCCTGACTCTAAGGTCCGTGACTGTTGCACCACAGTGGAAGACATTCCAAATCGGGCTATGTCCTCCACTGTGGTGCAGTAGTCACGGACCTTAGGGTTGGAGCACGGGTCAAGGTAAGGGGATAGCTATCCCCTTACCTTGACCCGTGCTCTAACCCTAAGGTCCGTGACTATCGCACCACAGTAGAGGACATAGCCCGTTTTTCAATGTCCTCCATTGTGGTGCGGTAGGTTCAGTCTAGTGAGCTTAAGCGAAACTGCAGTTTTGTTAAAATGCACTTTCGCTTAAGTGGGAATGTACATTCCCATTTCGAAAAAGTGAATTTTCGTTGTAGGAAAGTACATCCATAACTCTTAACCTGTTAGTGCAAGGGAATGCAATGTATGTATTGCAGTTATAAATGTAGAATGTTAGTGCAAGGGAATGTAATGTATGTATTGCAGTTATAAATGTAGAATGTTGCTACAGTGACAGGGTTTGTGTCAACATACATGTTGTGAAGGAAGGCTCTTCTGAAACTGACATGCACGCCATCAGTTACTGACAGACATAAAATCATCATAGCGAAGTACCACAAAAATCACAGTAATGATCCTATGGAATGCAGAAGCAATATGAGCAATAAACATGGACAGTCTGAAACAATCTGGTCGGTCAGGTGTTAGTTAGTGCAAGAAATGTGGAGCAAGCCTGACAAAGGGGATGTTTAGAGCCAAGAAAATGGGGCTATATCACAAATACTAGAATAGATGAGCTCACACAGTTGATGCATTCACAGCCTCCTTTCTGTCCTAACACATATTAACTGGAGGAGCAGAGATCCCAAGCCACATACTTCACACTAGTTAGTGAGATACATCTTCACACCAGGCCACTGCTTTGTCAGAAATACACAACACATATAGTGGCCAGGCAGCAGTACATGTGACAAATATCTGGACATAACATCACACTAGGGTAAATACACTGCGCTGCTAGGCATGTCATGAAGCACTGAATACACTGCAGGCAGACTGCCACAACACTAACCCAATTTACATATGGGTGAATACACATGTAATTTCAAATATAGCAGACAATACAGTTGTGTAACAGCATGGGGTAAAAGACACCAGTGTGAAAGTGCTTACCCTCAACCGATCTCAGCAGAGTCACAGTCACATAATGGTAAGCCTAAGTAATAGTACAGTCGATGGCCTGTGTGAACAAAAGTCATCATCATGTTTGCCACTCACACACTAACCCTACATATACTGGCCCAATTCACAGTGTAGTCTTGACACCTGACTGTGGTATGGGACATGTCAGTCTGGCCCTGCAAACATATAGCCTGATAGGGTATCAGAAACTGGAGCAGCATGCACTGTCAGATAGAACAGGACCAAGAACACTGACATCTACCCCCAGTCTGTACACAGGCCAAATAGCATGATCACAATGCACTGCTACGTAATACAGACACTCTTGTCAACAATCACCATAAGTACACAGACCTCACTACTGTACAGACTACCACAGAATAGCCAGGTTTTATCCACAACTGTTAGGCCTCCATTACTTTACATGTCTGGCAGTCTGATATATCACTGGCTTGGTATCAGGAATTATGTCATTAAATAATGGTATACTGTACATATCCGTCTCTTACTGCATGACATATGAACAAAGTGTGACAGACTTGGGGGACAGAGGCAGAAGCACAGGGCCAATATTGACTTATTGCAGTTATAAACTGAGACCATTGCTCGTGCAACAGGCTTTGTTGTGACATGTATCTTCTGTGGGATATGAAGTCAGTAACACACATGGATGTTACCATTTCCTGAGTAGAATACTCAGAGTATTCTACTGCATTTATAAAGAAAAAATGTGACCGTAACAAATCAAATCTCAGGCTCCAAACTCTGGCCAGTCTGCATATAGCTTTACAGGTGAGAATTTTCTCAACCACATAACACTGTCATACCAGACTTTAAATCCTGCAGAACAGTCAAATCCACACAAACCCTGTTAAACCAACATTAATTCAAACGTAGAACAGCAATACTTACATTCTGTCCCCATGTCTGGAACATCACCCTCCAGTTTGTTGGCCTGTTTCCACAGTGTTTGTTGTAAGAGGTATTTCCAGCTACCCTCTGTGATGCTGTTTGTCACACACCCACATGAAGTCCTGCTCACAGTGAGGGAGAAGGGCCAACACCCAATTACACTGCTTACTTATAGGGGTGTGTTTCCATGCAATTGGCTATAAGAATGATACCACAGGTGTTCCACATGCAATTAGCAAGTGGAGGACTCCAAGTCGTGCCCAGGCCATCAGCTGATCATGAGCATTCCCTACCAAAGTCAAGCTGCTGCCTATGCAAAACATGCATTTTTCCACATCTACCAGAGAGGGGGGTGAGAGAAAGACAGAGGGAAAGAAAGAAAGGAAGAGAGAAAGAGCCAAGCATGTTTGTGTATGATCTGTGGGTAGAGAGAGGTCTCTGGGTATTATAATGGTTGCCTATATATAAATGTATGGCTATGTATTGTCTACAGCAACCTCTACGGTATTTGTCAACTGTTGGGATTGTAATGTGATATTGGGACATATAGGTCCTCAATATGAAAATGTAGTAAAACCCACACTGCAATGGATTCTGTTATTTACACAATCGCACCAACACCCACACAGGATACTGCTGACCCCTCCCCACACACACACTTGCCAGTACTGAGTTTCAACCCCCTACCTAGTTATGTATTGGTACTATAGTGTTACGCAGTTATCGCAAGCGCCACGGAGGTTATATGTGGGAGAGCTGTCCAAAGGCATCTTTGAAGGTGAGCGACATCAGCTGTAATGCTCAAAGGAGGGGTGAGGTAAGTGCAGTAAGTGTGAATGACCACAAAAGCAGGTGTCAACAAAGACTCGCACATTGTCACATACATTTTCATAGTTGCCAGGACCAGGATTAGAACTCCTACCTAACTAGTTTGCTACACTATGGTATTACGCAGTTATCCCAAGTGCCATGGCAGTTATATGTCGGAGAGCTGTCCAAAGGCATCTTTGAAGGTGAGTAACATCAGCTGCAGTACTCAAAGGAGGGGTGAGGGAAGTGCAGTAATTGTGAATGACCACAAAAGCATGTGTCAACAAATACTCACACACGCTCATATTTTCACAGTTGCCAGGGCCAGGATTATAACTCCTGCCTAACTAGTATGCTACACTATGGAGTTGCGCAGTTATCGCAAGCACCACAGAACTTATAGGACTGAGACTTGGCCAAAGAGTTATTTCAAGGTGACTGACATCAGCAGGAGTGGTAACATGGGCAATGGGAAGTGCAGTGTGTGTGTGTGAATGGGCCACCAATCATTCCTCTGGAAACACACACACACACACACAACTTTACATTTGACAGGACTAAGTATACAAATGCTACATGAATACTGTTTTTTACTATTGTGTTACAAAGTTATCACAAGCATCACAGACACTATAGGGCTAAGGGCTACCACAAGAATGTCTACAGTGATTGACATCTGCACATCATGCGATATCGGCCAGTTGGATGTGTAATGGGTGGGACAGGCCTTATAATGTCATTTTATCTGTCACGCTCTGTCTCTCTCTTCCCCACATCTCTATGTGTGTATGTTTGACATATTATAGTGTGTTGGCCTTGGATATGTGTGAGGATTCCTATCCAATGTGTGTGTGCGTGAAGCATAAATGGTGTACAAATTGGTGTGTGTGCACAGACATCTGCAAATGATAGATATGTATAGTCCACTGTGTCAGACATGGGCTTAATTTCTCTAAGTGTAGAAGCATGCCCAGTATGACCGAGTGTGTGAATCCATTCCAGGTAGGGTTGTACTCCAGTCCAGCATTTGGTGTTCTCAACCTACAGATCGCAACCTGTTTCTGCAGGATCTCTGTAGATAGGTTGACAGTATGGAGTTACAATGGGTGACAGGGGGGATACTGTAACTGTTGCTGTCTGTGCTGCTTGTGTTACATGGTTGGTGTTAGCAGAGATATTCAGACTTATGTACTGTTTTACACTGTGATGCATTATGTCATCGACTACTAACATATGTAAATTATTTGCTCACAGTTATTTACTGGGAAATAGAAGATGAATGAATCTGAGTCCAGTATTGTGGTCCGCATCCTATACATTCTTGCACACTCCTGCCGTTCTGGAGGGGTTGCTACAGACACACTTGCTGATGGGTCTGTGTAAATGGTCCAGCACCTTGGTAGTATGGTGGCTGAGGATCCCTTTGTTATACATATATCAACTTAACAGAATGGCCATATCCTGCTGTGGCCATACCTCTCGGCTGTACAGATTCACCCAAGTTACCCAGAAGCAGGGCTCATTTATCTGGTCAGTTCCCCTTCACATTGTGGTTTACAAGCAGGTTTGTAGCCACCCATTACTGGGTTTGCAGGCAGGGATAATATGCGCACACATCAGAGTTTCAAACTTCACATAATCCATGACGTTCATGCATCTACACCCCCAATCTGTTATTCTATCCTCATGCTAACATTATGCAAGCGATATCTGGGAAGTATCCCTATAGTTGGCACTTCATCCCAGCAGTATTTATGGGTTGGCCCCAGTTCATGCAGTAGGACATGGGGGGCATGCTACTGGGATTTGTCAGTATGGCCTTGCATTTGTGTCCTGTTGACTGTGTTAGTTTATTATTTGGGACCCCATGAGGTACTATACATTGCAACTGCGGGTGAGGCTCAGGCCTTTGACAGAGGACTGTAGGCCATTTGGTAGTAATGCAGGCCATCTGTAACAGGCCAGTGCATTCCGTCACTCTTACATTCCCAGGGTGCGAGCCAGTGGATTCACCTGGAGTGACAGGGTAAGTGTTTGAGGTGTTAATGGCAATAGTTCCTTTACATATTGACCCATTGGTCCAGATGCATGCAGGGTGCTGCTTACAGCTAGGGATACACCTGCATAAGACACCTCTTCAGCATACTGCGTTCTGTGGGTATTCCCATACAGAAGTGAAGTCCTACTGTACTCATTCCCATTAGCAAGGATATGACCTGTGGCTGATGATGGGGAGAGAGATTAGTGCATGTGTGATATGGAAGCCACTTGCAGCAGATTCGCAAATGTACCGGGGACATTCCCCTTATGCTTCCTTGTGGAGGGACATAGGCAGTCTCTCATTACTTCATAACTGTGCCTTTTGTGGTCTTCCAGTGATTGTCCAGACTACATCAGTATTCCATACTACACAGATAACTAATGTGCTGTTAACCTGTATGTACAATTCCAAAGTTGTGTGCAGTTGGTAGTTAAATTTTATGCACTCTGTTTAGTGTACTTCCACCTGTGTACTGTGTGTATGTATGGGCTCACATTCATGGCATGTCCATCTTTCAGACAGTGACAGATATTAACATCTGGACAGTGAGTATGGCCCTGTCATCCACAGTGCTGCCTGTAGACCACCAACACACAGCCCTTCCTGCCTACAAGCTGACCATTTCCACACAGTATTGAACACACGACAGCCTAACACACGGACCCCTGCATATTGTACACATGCAACAGTCTGTCCTGTAGATTGGGCCAGCTCGGATAATCTGTGCTCTACTGTTATTACACCTCACACTTACATATTACTGCATTTCTTCTTGGGATTGGGGGGGCACACTTGACGACTTTAAACATTTGCTGTGACTGTACTGGTATTTCAGGTACTCTGTTGGCTTCCATTTCATTTTGTATTCTGACCTGTCATGCAGACTGGAGGCATATCAGTAGTGTGCAGATCTTAGGTTTTATTGATGTACATTTCAGTTTCAGACTTCTTACCCTTCAGAATTGACATACAACTGCCAGACCTGTTGTAGTCTGTCTGTGTAGGTCTGGAGGGGGGCTGTTAATCATTGCCATCATTTGAAGGCCTTAGTCCAGCCTTTCTTTTCCTGCTAGCTGAGGCTGGTGGTGGGTATGTGAGCCGCACTGACAAGCATGTGTGTGTCCTATAGACACACATTTAAGCCACGACATGCACTGCAGTGGAATTTGTCCCCTTATCTATTACTGCCTAGTATGTTGACAGCAGTATTTGTTATGGATTTCATGCTGCCCATATAGGTGTCCACTATCTGCTGCCATCCCATTCAGCCACCTGATTCCCTTGCATGCTCACATCCATACCATAGATACAACAATCACAACATACTACTCCATTCAGCAATTGATAGGAAGATGGACTTACCTGGTGTCTGTGCCAGTATTGAGGATGGTGCTGGAGGGCTGACTTTGTCGGATGCACATAGTACACTCCCTATACATGGTACAGCACAGGTAGTGTCATGTTTGGCATCCCTTTTACTCTGTGTGTGAGTCAGAAAGAAGCGTCATTCCCTGGGTCTCTACCATGTGAAGTGTATGTGCTATGCATTCTCTTTGCTAAGGCCTGGGAATACTGGGCATGCCTCCTTCTGCCTACATGGCCAGGCTCAGATAGTTCCTCCTCCGAGTCACTCTGTGGCTGTGATGGCCATGGCAATGCTGGGGGGCTGTGTGGCCTTGCCCCATGCTCTTCCTGCTGTAGCTATTTCCGCAGGATCATATTGTGTGGCATGGCACATACTATGAACATTTGTGTACATGTAGCTGGAGAGTACTGCAAGGCTCCATCGGATATGTCCAGGCAGTGGAACCGTGACTTGAGCATCCCAAGCACATGCTCTGTTATGATTCTGGTTTGTGCTTGTGCCTCATTATGGAATTCGTGTTCGGGTGTGTGTGTGTGCATTTCTGAGGGGTGTCATCAGCCATGGCTCCAGTGCATAACCAGCATCCCCCACTAGGTGGCCATATGGGGTGTCCCCACTGGCAAATGGACTGCTACAACTGTGTCATATGCCAGATGTCAGAGTCATGATAGCTTCCAGGTCTACCAGCACACACATTCAAGATAATGGCCTGGGTGTCGCACATGACCTGGCAGTTGATGGAGGGGAAGCCCTTATGGTTTATGTAGACCCTACCCCGCTCTCCAGGTGGTGCTTTGGTGTGTATGTGCATGCAGTCTATAGCACCCACTACCTCAGGGTATTCTGCTGTTTGGTGGAAGAGGCACATATTGCCGGTCAGTGCCTCACGGGTGTAGAGGGAAATATATGTGCTCACCGGCATGTGCTGACATGGCATCCAGGAACTGGTGGAGTACCCTGGATGCTGATGCCTGTGAGATCCCCATGTTATCCCCAGTTGGCCTTTGGAAAGTACCTGTGGCTAGTATTCTTAAGCCTACACATACCTTGGTATCCACTGGGATGGTTCCCCTCTGTTGGTTCTGTTTGTGAGGTGTGACCGGCACAGCTTAACTATTTGCTGTAGAATGTCCCTGTCCATCCTATAGCACTTCACTATCTCCAGCTCATGTAGCCCCTGCTAGCTTACCCGGGGTCTGTACACACTTCTCCTTCTCCTCACTGTGGGTTGGTCGTCAGCATTCACATCCTAACCACCCTGAGTCTCTTGCACATATTGATGTATGAAAGCGACTGCAGTTCTTAACATTTTGTTAGTTTTGTCAGGTAAAAATTTCCACGTCTGTGTCCGGTGGTGTAGAGTTTGTGGGAAACAAGACTGGAAGGTGTTTGCATAGTTTATAGTAGTGTGCTAGGCTGTTCCATGTGTAATTGGCTGATTCTAATACATTTCACCTGCCAGCTATGCTAGTTCTCCTTGATTCCTTCCCACTGGCTTCCCGTTTAAGCCCAGAGACGAGCCGCGCATACCCACTGCTCAGATGTGAACAGAGCTGCTATTTCCTGTTTTTTTTTTTTTTTTTAACTCTCAGCTGTTTTGTTTAGCTAGCTAGCAAATGGTATCACTATTGTAGTATAGAATTTTAAAGCAGTGTTAGTAGCACAACAGGTAGCATACTTGTGTTTTAATGTAGAAGGCTGTGGGTTCTACTCCCACAGCATGTAGATGGATTGTATTTTCAGGGGGTGGGGTGCTGAAGTCCTGAATATGTCCTCCTTTGGATGAGATGCCTAGTAACTATGAATCTGTTTTGCCATCCATGCTGTATTACCAGCTTACCATTTTTTTATGTAACATAAGTAGGCAATTTATTCTTCAGGGGCATTAGGCACTGAATTTGTATGTAGATGAAACACTGAAATATAAAGTTGTCTGTTATCTGCAACTAATGAAAAGGATGCTGCCCTCTTTAAGGTGGAATTACTCAGATGACTTTTACTTCTGCAGGGATTGTGCATATTGACTGATATTGGTCGAGTGTAATGACAGAAGTTTGAGTGGCCTTTTATGGTTGAAATGTTCTAAATTGAGCAGTATTGTCATTATTGGTTTATATATTTTGTTTCATTACTTACTGGAAAAATGGGCAAAACTATACATTTAAAACATGCTCTAACAAGTGGTGCTGTATTATACAAGGGATATAATTTAATTATTGTATTTTAATTTAATTATACAATCAGGAAGGTGAAGCAAAGAAGTTTTGCATGGTCCTAAAAATGTGTGCAAGGGACCTATGCTTTGAAAATAGCCCAAAAGTAAACAATCCGCCACTGGCCAGATGCATTTCCTTTGAATGTGAGTTTCAGTGAATGTGAGTTTCAAAGGCAGAAAAGTTTTAATGCTAAGTCCGTTTTCATTGCAAGACTGTATTGCTTTGTTTAGCTTTAGCAAATGACTATCAGTGTTTGTGCTGCAAACTTTTAAATAAAGGTTTTTTTTTTAATGAAACCCCAATATCTGTAGTCTCTGTAGAAGTAAAGCAGAAAACATTATGCACACTGAGAGTTTTAAACAGTGTTTGTGGCAACTGGGGGGGGGGGGTAGCCAACTAATGGAACACTGAAATGGCTGCTGGGTGGGGGTGGGGGGGGGGGGTGATCCAAACATGACATGTGTACCTCCACCTATAGGGGTCCAAAATATTTCCTTTTATAGAAGGGGTCTTCCAGCTTGCAAAGTTTAAGAACCACTGCTGTAGTGCTATGCTTTCATCTTTTCTTTGGTCTCCTAAGGGGTGAGCATATCGGCCACTCTTTTGTTGTGTGCCAACATTGGAGTTTTTCTTTTTGATCCATTGCTGTGTGACTGTGAGTAGGTATATATAAATTTGGGGGAATGGGTCAAAAAATACCTTAGAGGTTTGCCAAGAGTTGTTGCAGTATGTAAATTAGGGCTTTAATGTTGAATGGAGGTTGGGTGGTGCACCTATTCAGCAAAATCTAGTATGGGAGAAGGTGAGGAGGAGGAGACTGCAGCAGACAAACTAATCATTTTATGTGTTAAATTTCAAGCATCATTTATTAAGTGAAGTATTATTCTGTTTCCTTTATATTGTGCTTTATTTGGAATGTGGTCCATTTTTCTGTAAAGTAATTAAATCTGTGTGGGTCACTGTTTTGAAAACAAACATTGGTAAAACAGCCTTTCATTTTATAGCTGGTGTATCTAGATTAAAAGATGGATTTTTAAAGTCATAGTACAGATTAATAGATATAGTCAGAATATTTTATTATGTATATGACTAAAATGTGTTTTTTTTTTTTTTTTTCAGCATAACATTTTAATGAGTAGTTGCACTTGAGAAGACAGAATGGCAGCCCCTCCTGTTAGTGGAGCAGGATTAGCTCCTGGAGCTTTTCCTACCCAGCCTCCTCAAATTGTCCATGAAGTTAATACTGCATCCCTGTGTCGCATTGGACAAGAAGCTGTTCAGGACATTGTGACCAGAACTATGGAGATATTTCAACTTTTGAGGAACATGCAGGTTCATAATATTTTTGTTGCCAGGCCTTCTTTTAATTAAAGTTATGATCACTTCATTAATCTTTTCAGATTTTACAAGCATTTTCAGAATGTATTATATTAAACATGTTGCAACATGTTTCTTGTTGTTGATAGTATATTATTAATTATCAAGGAAGTTATTTTATGGGAAAAATGGGAAGGTTTATAGGAAATTGTATTCATCCTTATAGGTTACCTTCTTGCTGAGAACAGTCATTTTTTGCCTATAATTCTTTATGACTGGAAACTAGCATCCATTTCTCATAATATACAAGGAGCACATTATGAAAAAAGTTAGTTTCTTGCTCTTATTCTTTTTTACAAAAAATCCATTTTGATGGTTCATAAGGACGATGCTGTACATTCTCCCCAAAAATATGTCTTTCACCACAGTTAAAACTGTGTTACCAATAGGTATAAGAGAGGTTCACTGTTACTAAAAAGAAATTTGAAATTGTTGATATTTCTTAGCTAGTGCCTACTATGGAAAGTGTGGATAAATCTGCATATGTGGAAAATGGGTGAACGTTATGTTGTCCTGCCATTCAGCCAAGAAAAAGTTAGTGAAGTACATTGTTTTTTTTTAGTTATTGATTAAGGTTTAGCCATTGATAGTACCTTCTACTCTTTTTTTACTCCTAGACATTGTGCACCATAAGTAGCTAAAATCTGTAGTGCCCTTAAGCACGGGTCATGTTTCTGTAGTGACATAAGACATAGGTCCATATTCCAAGACATGTCTACACTGCACATGGCCTTTGCTAGAATTGTAGAGAAAAGACCAACATTAGAGGATGATTTTGCACATTATGGCTGCAGAATTGTTGCATGGTTGATGTGCATTGTATATACAGATAAAGATACAGCATGAATAAAAGTGCTAAAGCATTTTATTGGCAACTGTACTGCATACCAAGGCTATGTAGGAGGACTGTTCTGTCATAGTTTGATGCATTAACAGGAGCATTTTCATTGCTCTGTACAAATTATGATCCTGTTAGTGTTTCAGTTGTAGCAGTATAAACATGAGAGACCACATCACTGCTATCTTATTCTGCATATATAGCATATCGATAATATCAAGTTTCTGGATTATAACCCATGCAGCATTGTGCTATTCTCCGCTGCCTATGATGCAGTGAATAGGGGCCTCTAACATGGTGGGATTCTGTACTTTTCTGACATTATTCAGTAGTATAGGCCCAGATGAGATTAGGCCAGTAGTAATGTTTATGAATGAGTAAAGAGGAGAGTGCAGTTCATTATTAATGTTCTGATTTGTGTTGCTCATTTCTGTGTACTAGACCAGTTGCAGTGATCCGTAGTGTGTACATTTGTCCCCTGTAGGCGTGGTGGTATAACTCCTGCATTGAACTGTAGGAATATTAGGGCACAAGAATGCTGCCCTGCTTTACACACTATAAAAATGACAACTTCTTATAGAGAATTATGAGCCTTTCATACACAAGCTGCATAGCGCTGTTATGTTTTGCACCATACAAACAATATTGTGCACCACCCTCCCCCACGAAATGTGTTCTGCCCTATTACTATGTGGGATTCCTTGTTTGCAGTGTTGTGATTCTTTAACACAGTACTACCTTAATTGTTACTCAGATGTTAGTTTTGTATGGTGTTCTCATGACTGAGAATACAAATCTTATAAAATAATAGAAATGTTTTATTATAGGGAAACTGAGAAAAGACCTTGCAGCTGCAAAGTCATCTTCATATCACATTGTATACTGTAATGTCACTTGCACTTGTTAGGAGTTGTGGCAGTTGCCACTTTAAATGGACTACACTGCATCTCCTTGATCTAAATACTTTAGGAACCTAGGATGTTCATTGAGAAGGACCAATTTCTGTCTGTGAAAAGCATAGTGTTTAGACTTAGAGTGAAGGTGTTGTGTAAGTGTGTTGTATTAAAAGCTGTAGCCAGCCTACTCATGGTAAACTTTACAGTGCTGGTCTTTACCTGATGCAACTATAAGGTAGTTGCTTTAGTGTTTATGAGGCTATCATTACAGGGGTGCCTTAGATTAAGGTTGATAGTAGGAAACCATTCAGTACCCTGAGCATAGTTTTCTAGACACTACATGAGTTTGTAAGAAGAGGAGTGCCAGTTTTCTGGCAGAATGATGTTGGCTTTCTGGAATGTGTAAGCTTGTTCCAATAGTGCTGTTCATTAAGTAGATTAGTGATTTTAAGAGTATAAATGGAGACACCATTAATCCTCTAGGCTTAAAAAGTATTATCTTTATTTTTCTGGACATTAACAAACCAAAGACAGCAATATTAGTTTTATTACTATTCAGAAGTAGATGTAGAATTTCAGCTGGCTTCATGACCCCATAGGTCTTTGTTTTAGGTCAGCAGCTACTTGCAGATTAATACTGTGAAGTCATAATCATAAAAAAGACAATGTGCATTGTGGCTCTCTATCAGATGTACTATCCTCAGTGTTGTGATTACCGTTGTTTTAAAAGTTAGAATACAATTCCAGCAGTTAAACAAATTCCATAATTAGCTGTTACACACTTAATGTTTTTGTAGGGGAACAAATCCCTCTTGCACCCACTGACATGGGGGGACACCTCCCACAATCCTTGTATCACTCCAGTATTGCTAGATCTCAGAATAAGAGAAATACTGTGAGATGGTGCGGTCTCAAGAGTAACATGTATTCTTTTCACATTGCACTTGCATTCCTACATTCTAATGATCACAGATACAGTCCTCAAACTTTCAACAAATGGCTATGCACCAGAAATGAACGTATTAAAGAGTAACATTGTAATGCAGAAAGTGAGTAACTTTGGCCTGATACCTTCAGAACTGCATAAAAATGAAATGTAGCCAGTATATAGAAGAATAATTTGCTAGCTATTGATCGTATCATAGTTGGGATTCAGGAGACGTTTAATTTATTTGCAAGAGGCAGTTGTGGCAAAGCACAATATAAAATCGTAGCTTTGAGACAAAGAACAAATTACTTGCTCTTAGCATTTCAGCTAACCACACTTGCGTTAGAGAAAAACAGATCTGCAACATCATAGTTTCGGCTGTTCAGTGACTCAACATTGCACCTGGAGATTTCATGCGAGTTAGAAAAGTTTTTAGCTATTTGTGCAGAAAACACTTTAATAGTTATTGTAGATGCTTTGCAGCAGCTACAAGTTCAGTGTTCACTGTTGTGTTTAACAAAAAATAGTAATATAAAAAATAACGTATCCAACCATATGCAAGGCTGCTTAGTTTTCAGTACCTGCAGCCTGATGTCACCATATCTGGTTGAGAGGGCTGTGGTAAGCACTCTCATGTCTTGCAATTGCAGCTACCCAGTTAATTATTTATAGCCTCTGTTCAAGGCCCAAACAGTTAGCAGTTAAGTATTTTAGATTATTCATCTAAATCCAGCCCTGCATTTGAATTAGTAGTGTGTATTGTATATTACAGTGGAATATGAAAACAAATTCAGTAATAGACTAATGTAAATTTTTCCCAGTGCTTGGATAGATGTTATTCTTCTAAAAAGGAAAAAACATACATCTTTTTAAATATAAATTGTGACACTTTCTCAAAAGTTCTTTAGATGCATTATAAAAAAACACACTGAATATTTCACTTGTGGTATCTTCTAGTAACTCGAGATATTCTTCCTCTTTTTGAGAAGTAATACATAGTTTTCCAACTGAAAACTTTTAGGAGTGGAGGTGGATATGGGTTGGGCATATATCCATGTAGATTCCTGACCACCTGCGTGATTTTACAGCATAAGACATGTAACTACAGTGGCGGATTTGCACTTTGGTTTCAGACTAGATTTCTGTTTACAGTGTTTAATGGTAGGAGGTGGTCTTTGGATACTATATGTGTGCTCTATGACTTATTTTTTTCCTCTGATTTCTGCTTATCATTCTTCCTCCACCAACCAAATGAGCCTTTTATTCCTTCATTCTGCTTATTGTTTTGTTGATTGGGGGAGGGGGGAGAATCTGCTTAATGGAGAGGCTGTCATCCACACAAGTCAGGGATATTTTATCATTATCTCTTCTGGCTTTGGTAGCACATCTGAAAAATGAAGGGAAAGAAATAGGAACATAGTTTGCAATATGTTAACACTGTGATGGGTACGTCTGATACACTAATGTACATATTTGGAGCAAATTTCAGGCCACCGAGGGAAACCCCATCCAGTTTTCCTCCTTATAATGTGATTCTATGTAAACTTATATCTGAATTGACCATTTATGCCCATATTAAGGTCAGAAATTCCCATTTCATGGGACCAGATGAGATGCCAGAATGCCTAAACTATGAAGTCAGAAATAACCAAGTATAACCCCTTAGTTACATTCTTAACAGAGCTTTGAAACCGAGTTGTGCTCTTGATTGCTGGTAGAAGGCTGCTGTGGTTCCTTTCATCAAGGGGGATGGGGGCCCCTCCCTCAGATCCCAGTAACTACAGACCAGTCATCCTCACAACCATGTTGTATAAGGTGTTGAGACTTATCATGGGGTTTATTCTGGCAGACACAGAAAAACTTCTTCACCGTGACCCATCCCAGTCCAGTTTAGTCTAAAGTAGAGCTTGTATGGTTAACCTCAACTATATATATATATATATATATATATATATATATATATATATATATATTTCTTTCTTTCTTTCTTTATTTATTTATTTATTTATTTATTTATTTATTTATTTATTTTTAAGAGTATGACAGTCGTCCTAGAATGTCGGCTTATCTTACTCTGGCTAAGCCATGTAAAACTATACCCCATGATGGAATTGCATGCAGATTTATAATTGGCTGTATGGTCATATACAGTATGTAAGAATAGGAGGACTCATTACCATCCTTTGTCGCCAGTAGAGTCCCTTGGGGCTCCTGTCATGGGGCCACTCCTCCTTGGAATCTTCAGGAGTCAAAACTGAGTGAAGTATCTGGCTTACTAAATATGCAGAAGACTGCAAACCTGACACCATTGCACTTAAACTGTGGATACCGCTTCCCTTCAAGTGACATGATTTTCATCCAAATGATGCAGTAGAAGCTGGAAAATGATTGCTCTGCAAATGCTGCATTTTCTCAGTTTCTAATTGCCATTCTGACCTAAATTTGACCCTGGCTATGACTGCTGGTATATATATATATATATATATATATATATATATATATATATATATATATATATGTATTGCTTCATTGTGTTACAGAATTTGCAGGGCAAGATAGGTGGATACTTAACATTATATAATTAAAGGCAAGAAGGTGACAGCATCTCACATGTATGAATGTCACTCTGGATGTGTTAAAATATTTTACTGTAATATTTAAAAAATGACAGAAATATCAGTTTTCCTTAAAAGTAGATGTGGTCATGATTTCATAAGAACCCAGTAATATTGTGATTCACGTACTTGCTAAGTATGTCGTCTTAAAATAAATGTGCTCGTTGTGAACTAAGTAGCGAGAAATAGGCCATATAAAAACAAATAAGCCTGCTGGTGTTATCTAGGAATATAGAACTGGACTCCGATGACTCACTTATAGTAAGTCACTACTGTGCAGTTTCAGAGATATTGCATGTTGCACTAAAGATCAAGAGTTCATTAACTTGCAGATTTCCATTTTCCTCTCAAAATAGTGTTATCTCAAGAGGAGTAGGAAGTGGTGTGAGGATGCAGAACCCCCTGCCAAAAAAAAAAAAAATTGTATGGTTTGTTAATTTTGAACGTGTCTATTGTTTAAGTACTTCTGAGGTTTTATGATTGCTATTTTGCAAAGTGGCAACAAAAGCATTGGACTTTCATTAGAAAGCCTGTAGGTTCATATATCTGAACAATTTGAAATTTTGTAATAAACCTGTTATAACGTATGTAGTGATGCTTACCAAACGAATCCAATAAGGTGACTGTTTCAGATATGAAAGATAACCATATAACTTTATCATGTAATGGTCATCACTCTGTATATCTAAATTTGGGAGTGTGGGCACCAGTGACCCTCCCCCCTCAAAAAGAATCTTTCCTGGGTGAGTACCTATGAAATTTAGGCTATGTAGTGGCAAATTGTTTGTTTATTTTTATATATATTTATTAAGACGCGTAGAACACTGATCCACATGGACTGTTTTCAGGTTCAGCTCAGGTGTAAAAGTTACACAAAATGCAAATGTATACCTAAATTAACAAAAATTCTTTGCAATTTAGAATAAGAAATTTACAAGGGACTTTGTCGAAAGTTATTTATTCTTGACAGTAGTTTCACTTGCAAAATGATGACCAGTCATGTAATCTCCACACCTTGTGGAAACTGGTGTAATGCATTATTTCAGGTTGTGCAAATGTAGTTGTTTTTGAGGTACACATTGTCTGTGTAAGAAGGAAAATGTCTGTCTGAAATGAATGTAAAGACATTTTCAGTAAAGATGTTGTGGAATTGCAAAGTAACATTTGGGATTACATAGCAGGTGTTGTCTTCAGTATGTTTGTAAAATGTTATAGATACTAGTGTCGGTCTTTTGCAGTCATCTTACAAATTACCTTGGATAATAGAATTTGGCATGCTTCTCATTGTTTAACAGAGTAATACTTTTCACACCACTATTGCATGTACCTTGTAGAATTTTAATCCCTTTTATACCACTATTGCATGTGCCTTGTAGAATTTTAATCCAGCAGTTTGATATAGTCTTTCCCTTACACAGTAATCCATTCCAGTTTCAATAACTGCCTTGCTTTTTTAACATTACTGGTTAGTATGTGATCACAGTCTGCCCTTACTGTCTGTGTCCAGCTTAGTGGCACTTGGCGTTTTGAGACAGTGTATCAATTATGTCATGCTTAATGGTAACACACTATTGTTATCCATCAGTGATGGAAACCTTGAAAGATGCAAGCAGTTGGTCAAATTTGATGCACATTTCTTATTTGACAAGTAGCTCAAATGCAGTGCACAGCACCCCAACTTATGTTGAGGTGTTTAAGAACTCTTTACTCAAGAATCCTAGGCAACCCACTGAGAAAACTCCGCATCTGTGTCATACACCCACACTGCTCACTCTTTTGTGTCTAGATCACATACTACCAGGTTTGCAAACCCAATCCATTTAAGGTCTGGAAAGTGTGTATCTACTCAGAGTAATGTTGTAGCTGTAGGTAACTTTTAGACATACAAATTGCACCCTCATCAGGCTGGACAAAAATAAAGTGACAGTAAAATGTCTTTCTGGAAGTGAGGATCTGTGATGTAACAAGGGCCCTGAGCTCCTTCCATCTTAGTGCATAAGAGTACAGCCTGGTGGTAACTGATGTGGGGGTGAATGATCTAAGGTACTTGACTCAAAGGGCATGCAGTAGGACATGATGGAGCTTGCTGTATATGAGCCAGAAACTGGAACGTCAGTGATCTTGAGTAGTATCCTAATGTTATCAAGAATGATAGTGCAATTCCAAGATAACCTATTGTGAAAACCTAGTAGCTGTATTATTCTAGATGAATCTTTTGGCATATAACACCAAGAATTAAGGCTATGAGGTGTTAATTAACTCTGTCTTGTGGTCCAAGGCCTGATTCCATCAGCTGCCACTTGGGTACTGCGTGAATTTGAGCAGGTCAGTTAACAAGAGAGTGCTTTGGTGGCAAATGGAAAATGCTCCTCAGCAGTCTCCTAGACTGCATGCCTAGTAACTGCCCATGAACCTATCCGGCATGTTATTTGTATGGGAGGAGATGGTCAGCAGGCCTTTCTGCTTCACCAGGAATGGCGTTTATATACTGGCTAAAGCTTTTGCTGCCCCCATGGTGCCTATTTAGACAGAATCCATTTCCTAGACATCCCAGTGTGGTACATTCTAATTTCATTTATATCCAGCTACATTCTGCTGTAACAGTTTAAACAAATGTATACCTGAACCTGTGGCCCTCCTACCATTCAAATACATCCATATCTGTGTAATTATAGACTTGGTTTCATTGTATTGAGAACATTCCCTCTACACCTGAGTTCAGCACCTATCATGTCTTCACATCTGGTAACTGTGAAGCAGTGCGTCTATCAGGAACCCCCATTGTCTCACTGCAGATTTTTTATGATCACTACCTAGAACTTGTAGATGTCCAAATTACACTGAATACATTTGACTACCACATTATTGTTAGTTACAGCTCATCTTCCATTTTTCTTTTTTTTTTCAAAGTATTTTGTGAATGCTTCATAGAAAATCGGTATCCATTCCAGTGCTATTCTTGTAGGTGACTTTTATTAAACAGCCATCAAATGGCAAACCTGCTCTACCTATAGCTAATATTGACAATGTTTGCTAGACTTTAATAAAACTTTTGTTCAAAAAATCCAGTCTTCCCACTTGTCACCCAAGTATCCTCCATATTGTCCTCACAAGCATGACTCCCTTGCACTCTGTACTGTTTCCTCCTCTGTAGATAAATTTGACCAACTCCATAATCTTCTCCATTAAAATAGTGATATCTCCACTGCAAATCTCATGTCCAAAGTAAAGCTCACATGTAGATCTCATCACCAGAGCTGTTACCTACACCTGTGATTTCTGTTTATATCTAAATAGCTACATTCCACTCCAAATGTAATGTGTGCTGTATGTAATAGTATATTACACTGCATTGTTTTATGTTATAGTGTAGTATGCATATACTTTTATGTGTCCGTGTGTATATACATGCACACGTTCTCACACACACGCGCGTATATATATATATATATATATATATATAATATATGGATCTATATTTGGTCGAATTTCATTTGGTCAAAAATGATTACAGGCAGCCCACTTCACTGAAACCTCATTTGACTGACTGCAGTGCGACCCTGGAGTGAGAATATAAAGTTAGGGGGGGTGTGGGGGGCAGCCCCCCACGTAATTGCAGTTTATGCACTATTATATACATGTTTATCCATTAAAAATACATTAAAACGTATAACATAAGTAAAAATGTGTTGCAAAATGTGGGGGGCTGTGCCCCCACACCCCCCAATGTGGGTGCTAGGCCGCCCAACTTTATATTTTCACTCCAGGGTCGCACTGCAGTGGGGCAGGGGCTAAATACCATTTTCGACCAAATGTGCTTTCAGTCAAATGAGGTTTCAGTGAAGTGGGTTGCCTGAAATCATTTTGACCAATGAAATTCGACTAAAAGCAGTAGACCTATGTATATATATATATATATATATATATATATATATATATATATATATATATAAAATCTACCACTTTAGTAATGTGAAATAAAAAATAAAACTTACATTTTATTGTGATCTAGCACTTCGATTCAATGTCTTCATGGCCCTTAAAGCAATAAAACAACTTGGTATTTTGTGATCTGTTTCTCTGATGTCCAGTGTATTGTCCCAGGCTTGTGGTAATCTAAGTTTGCTGATTACTGCAGACCATTTGTAGTCGTCAGCTCACCTTCTGATACCATTACTTCAGCAAGGGTTTAACTAGGCCAACACCAGTGTTGAACTGAATACCAAAAAAGGTGGCGTGGTTCTATCTGGCAAACAACATTTTTCCACCTCCTTTTATATAAGGCTGTTATTAGGGACTTGGGCACTTATGCTCACTGTAATTTGATTAGATTTGATCCACAGTAGGTCAGACTCTCTTATCTGGCTCAACAATTTCCAAAGGAGTATATTTAGAGCTAAAGAAGTCTTAGTTTTTCTTCCAGTCATCTCCATAAAGTCCATCATGGAATACAACACTCCTTGCTTATACCTTTCTAAACATATTAGACAACTTGAGGCCTCAGTGATTAACTAAAAAGGTCACTAGTCTCATGTTCTTTTGTTACTCAGATAGGCTGGCAGACCTCTCTTTGTACTTTTTCCTAATAACTCCTTCACAATGACATTTACATTGCTGTTTGAGCCATGAAAGACGATGCCCTGTTCAGTTTACACCTCAGCAGAACCGTTTCCTCAAACATCTGCACCAAGGCTCTCAACCTGTATCAACAAATATGTAAATCTCACTGGCACAATAGGCATCTTTCCCAGTATGTTCCATACCTGTTGAAAAAACTGCCTTTACATGTCAAACAAAACAATCCTCTGGCCACTTTCAAAGTTATCTAAAGTATTGGTTGGGCAGTCATAAATTCTCACCTCGGTTATTCTGGCCAGACCTTCTAGCAGGAAAGGTAACACTACTGAATTACATAACCATTCGTGGGGCATGTTTGATTAGGTTGTTAATGGTTCTAGTGACTGCTTGGATGCACCTGTGAACTGAAAAGCATTGAAGAGGATTGCAGGATGAAGATAGACAAATAAATGTGTAAGTATGGGATTTAAGAAGCACTGTTCCAGAGTTCCTGGAAACAGTTACTCTAACCGTCTTCTGGTTTTCCTTTATCCTGGGTTAGTCACCTATCCCTTTTTCTACTACTCAGAGGGCATGCTCAATAGCCTGCAACTAGGTTCTTCTGCCTTGTCTAAGACTGCTGTGGTAGATGATCTAAAATAGTTACTGAAATCAAAGAAATACACACTTAAAAACAACAGAAAGCACAGCCCCAAAGGTGGCCCTTCCCTAAAGTTTCCAAAACTTTTATTTCACACGTTTAGTTTTCACTGTCATAGCAGGGCCCTTCAAAAATCATAACAGGTGGTCCAGAATCAGTAGCACCTGTGCACAAAATTATACCTTAATGCACATACTATGCATCATGTGCTTTAAAGTATTACCAGGTAAGGCTTTGTTTACACCATAAATATGCACATCTGCTTTGTTTGCATGCTTTTGTAAAACTTGATAACATGGCATGAACGGTAATATAATTATATATAAAATTAATGTAGCATACATTAGAGTTGTTGAAAACAGGTTTTGCTTCTGGATTCATTTCACATGCTTTGTACTTTGTTGTGTTGTGCATTTCCTGTAAGAGCCTCCTGTAAGAGGTTCTTACTAAACTTACAGACAAGGAGACTGTCAAGAAGCTCAGTAAAACCACTGTGAATGTTGCCTAGTACTGGTGGTAGACTAACAGTGTCCCCCATTAAGTAGATTTTCCTTACATATCCCAGGTAAAAATATGAGATCACTATCAAGTCATCTAGACTAGTTCTAAAGGTTGCTAAGGAAGGACTCTACTTGTTATGTAAGGGCAAGTTTCAGAAATGGGGAATATGTTTGCATTAGGTACCTGCCACACCGTCTAATGTAATTTATGTGGGTGGCCAATTTGTTCTGTTTAGGTGAAGGAGTTCAAAGAGTGCTTTGTCATTCATAGTATAGAAGGCAAAGCAAAGGTTGCCCCTCTGGAATTAAAGTGACCTTGAGTAAAGTTTTAGGATAGGGATTTTAATCTGTAAACACCTCAGGATACTGAGATCTGAAATCATTTTGGTGAGGAAACTTTGATGTCTGTCGAAGTTGGTTTTGCTGCTTAATGAGGTACTAGCCCAAGGGAGCACTGTATTCAATGAAGAGCCTAATAAGGGAGGATTAAAGTGGGACTACAGCTTAAAAGTTGTGGAAGACAGAAAAAATTACCAACTATTACAGAAACATGATTGTCAGAGGAGTGTCTGTTATTAACCAAAGTGTCCAAGTTGACACCCTGATAACTGTGTATGATTTAAGTGGAGCATTATATGTATGGTAAGTGGAAAGAAACTTTGCTGCATTTCTTGGCATCAAGGGTAAGCCCATAATTTAACTCTCCAAGCATTTGTTTGTTGTAGCCCTTGCTGGAGAATTTGAGTAAAAGAATGGGGTTTGATAACTGTCTTTAGTTTTCAATTATCAGCAAACCTGGTCAGCCGTAATCCATTTATATCAACTGGTGATGCTTTTCTGTCTACAGCAAACACCCCTGACTTTAACATTATGTGTTATTTCAGAGAGCTGGTTACCTATACAGAGAACTGTGCACAGGTTAATGTTAAATTGGGAGAATTTCTTAATTATCCCACCATGGGGATAAAGTTGAATGCATTGACACGGTCCTTGTAGGCATCGGACTCTGTGCTCCTTATCAGTGACCTCTTGTTACCCTTTCAGAAAACTCAAACCGGTTACGTAGGTTTGATCAGCATTTTGCAAAGCCAAACTGGTGTGGATCTGGGGATATAAGGCCACCTGTATTGTTGCTTATTAGTTTAGACGTAATATGTTGCACAGGTGCTACTAGTGATAGGCCTGTTATTCAAAGGGTCAGCTAAGGGCCACATTTATGCAGGGGCACCACTGCAGTTATTCTCCATACCTGGAAGATGCAACCAGTGGAGTGATTTGGGTTGCAAAGTTGGTGTAGTGATTTTAAGTGAGACATGGAACTTCACGGTAGATGTCAGATTTCTACAGTAAAAGAATCAGATGAAACTTCTGGCAAGACTTTTCAGTAAACTTTATTCTAATTTGGTATGTTATCCTTCTATCTCACCCTTTTTGTTTGATTGTGGTGTTTTTTCATTGTCACTAGTTTAGTATTTCTTTTGCAGTATCCGATATACATTTTTTATGAATTTGTTTATTGAGACAATTACAGTCGTGTGCTTGTCACTTTCATTTAGGGAAGAAAGATGTCAGGTATAGAGTATGGCAGCTCACAGTAGTGAATATAGCAATAATCCACGCCTGGGTGTGGGTAATGCGGGATTTACCCACGGTTGGCGTGGTTTGGTCCCGAGGGCGAAGCCCTCGGGACCAAACAAAGACAACTGTGGGTAAATCCCGCATTACCCACACCCAGAAGTGGGTTATTGCTATTATACTATGACATTATTTAAGAAAAGAAACAATTACTTTTCTTAAATAATGGCATTGTATAATGCCTCTTTGCTGCCCTTCCGCAGCTGTCTGGCATCCGCGGCAGTTCTGATGTACTGCGCATGCCTACGCAGTACATCAGAGCTGTGGCCAAAAGCAACGGAGAAAGCAAGATCTCCGTTGCTTTTTTGTTCGCTATGTTAAATGGGTTTAACATAATGAGACAGCTTTAAAATAAGCAACGGAGATGTCCGTTGCTTATTTTAAAGCTGTCTCGCTATGTTAAACCCATGTAACATAGCGAAACAGTAAAAAGCAATGGAGATCTTGCTTTCTCCGTTGCTTTTTTTTTAAAACCTGTCTCGCTATGTTAAATGGGTTTAACATAGCGAGACAGCTTTAAAATAAGCAACGGAGATCTCCGTTGCTTATTTTAAAGCTGTCTCGCTATGTTAAACCTGGTTTAAAAAAAAAGCAACGGAGAAAGCAAGATCTCCGTTGCTTTTTACACACTGTGTCGCTATGTTAAAGGAGTTTAACACAGCTTAAAAAAAAGCAATGGAGATCTCCGTTGCTTTTTTTTAAACCTGTGTCGCTATGTTAAACTCTTTTAACATAGCGAGACAGTGTTTTAAAAAAAAGACTTATACTAATGGAAAAAGTCCGGGCGACCGGACCTTTTTCCATTAGTATAAGTCGATTTACAACGTGCACGCTGGCCAATCAGCGTGCACGTTTTGGAATATTAATAGGGGGTCATGGTATAATTGTTATTAAACAGCTAGCTTCCTGGTAAGTTTCGTTATGATAAACTTGTCATACAAGTCTGTATGAGTAAGGTGTATGAAATCACAGTAATGTTACAGTGAAGAGTGCAATTCAAACCGGTATGATTCTTTTTGATTTTTGTGTGGTCATTTTAACCCTTAAAGGAGTGCTGAGGTAAATTGGCATGTGATTAAAACATTAAGACATGTTTCTTTGGTGCCCACAATTCAGATTTAGCATACCTTTTTTATTATTTTAAAGTGAGTGAGTACCCAGTTTAAAACAGATAGTCTAAGATAGTTTTGTGTTCTGGGCACTAGCAGGTAATTATTTGGCTAGTACGGTAATTGCACTAGCCAAATAATTACTCTGCAACTTCCTATTAAAATGAATGGGTAAGGACCCTTTCACTTCCACCATTCTAACATATTAACAGGACTTGAAATATACCTAAATCGTTTATAGAATATTTATATTAAACTCAATATTGTATTCTTAGGTTACTGTGCCTACCCCACCGTTTACTGGCAGACACATAAACCAGTAACAAATATGCACAGATTTTCCAGAACTTTATTAATGTCTTCATCCTAAACTAAATTGTCATCTTCACAACTACAGGTGCAGATCTCAACATCATCCTTTAAAATTGTTGCCCCAGACATCACCCCTCCACTCCTTCGTTTGTAAAAATTGCTTTCTCACTTAGAACTGGTACCATTGCTGCTATGAACCCTGCAATATTCAGGGACTTCTCCAGGGTGAACATCTTCTCATTTACTGATGACCTAGGGTGTTCAGAAGTTTTTCCTATGATGTCCCCACTACAGATGCCACTGCTACATATGTTCCTGAATTCTGGTCAAATTTCAATGAAAATGTAGAGGCATCTGTCTCGGTTCTTAAGTGTAATGGGAAAATAAAGTTAAAAAAAACACCCTTATGATAGAATTCTTACATAAAATGTATAATAAGAGAAGAAGACTGCTAGCTGTATATTTTTAATCCTCCTCCAATCTCAAACAGTGACGAAGAGTGTAAATTGAGAATCTCAAGCGCAGTATTAAAGAAAGGTTAGGCTAGCTACAGGCAGAGTGTTGACAGTTCTTCCAAAGGTAATCATAAGGGCTTTTTAAATTGTATCAGGAAACTTAGTAATCCCATAGTAGCATATTAAAACAACATAAATGGCCATTCACATATTATTAAAATGAATCAGTAGTCATTTCCCTTTAAGGAAGGAAAATAGCTGATGTAGTGGATAAGTAATGATTTATTCAGTGTGACTATGGGAATTTTTGCCATTTTGTTGTTTTATCCCTGCTCATTTTTGTATAATAACTTAGTAATGACATTACTATGTCTTTCAGTATGCAGTCCTTCCGCTATTAGTGTATCACACCCAGCAACAAGATGTGCAACTGTTTCCAATTTAGTTTTACATAACCTGCATTTGTCTGTTTCTCCCACATGTTCAATGGACTTTGCAATCGTATGTAGCCCGTTATCCTGGGCCACCAGTATTGACCTTTTGGCTTAAATTCACCTCTACTTAACCATTCCTGCATTTGGTCCTGATCAACATAAGATTATTCCAAGAATTTTCTGTACTTGCAACTATATGTATGCATTGTCCACATTTATTGCCTTTTTATCTGATCCTTCATCTTATATTCTTTTGTTTTGTTTTTTGGCACATTCATTTGCTACCTGATTTTATCTACTTCTGGTTTGATTTCAATTTCTACTTGACACTGATATGCTTCTGCTAAACTAAGCAGGGACATCATCTTAGACTTATTCTCCTCGTAATTTAAAACTTTCACTATGTTTGGATCTTGTGAGGTCAGCAGATATGTATGTAGTTCTACGATTGGTGCTCTATACATGTAATAAGTTTCGTGGAAGCCCATACCTCTTTCAGAATGGGGAATATATAATCTTGGTACACATTGATTTTCATAAATCATTTGATAAGCATGAAGAATTTTTCTTGTTAATCTGTCCATATGATCCAATACCTTTTGAGGCCAGTCAGTCACTCCAAAACTGTAAGTTAGGAGAGGAAGAACACATTGGTTTATATCTTGGGCTTTGCTTCTAGATGTCAGAGCTGTTTTCAGTACTAATTTTAGTATTCCTTACTAAGTTTTATTCACATTTGTTCGTTTTATTGTTAGTCCTTCATTAGTTCCAAATATTTATACACTCCTCTTCCTCAAGTTCTGCCCCCAGACTGATATTTTCTTGGTGCTGTAGCTTTCTTGCTTTAAACGTTGTTTTGCACATTTATCAAGATCAAATGACATTTTTACATCATCTGAGAAAGTTTTGACCACTTGTAGTTGTGCTTTCAGTTAGTTGTGACCACTTGTAGTTGTGCTTTCAGATGTTCTTCGTGCATACAGCTGCAGTCATCACACTTGGGTTATTTGCCGTCAGGCGGGTCCTCGGTCGGCCGAATTCCAAAGTCTAGGTCCGGCGTCGGTTGTTGTCGCTTCTTCCCTGACGTCAGTGCGGCAGGGGTATAAAAGAGGCAGCCAACGCCATTTTCCCAGTCTTTCTTGCCGCGCGGTGCCCGAAGCAGAAGCAGTTCGCAAGTGCCGGTCGGCCAACTCCTTAAACTTTTCTTGCCTCAGACCGATGTCAGACAAAGTTAATAATTGCATTTCTTGTGGGAAGCAAATACCGCATAAGGATTTTCACTCTTACTGTATACCTTGCTTAGGGCCAGAACACAACGTCTCGGCCTGCCATTTTTGTGCTAGGTTTAACAAGCGCACTATTAAGCGCCGGGCGGAGTTCGCCCTTCATTATTTTGGCAAAACAATTATATTATGTCGTTGGATATGCCGACGCCAGTTTTAGGCAAAAAACGCAAGGATAAGGACAAACATCCGAGGCCTGCACCGGGTACTGAGACCACGCTAAGGCCGACTACCGGTTCTCCGGTTCTCAGCGAGGCGCCTACGCAGCTCCTGACTACCGATGAAACTTTATTACCGGTGACTTCAGTACCCGAGGTCGCAGGTTCCTCTGTCCCCATTCCCACTGCAGATGCCGACGCCACTCTTGGCGGAGAAATGGAAAGTTTAGCAAGGCCTGCCATTTCTGAAGGCGTTTTCAGGCCTACCACCTTATCTATTAAATCGTTCACTAAATCTAAAGCTCCAATGAAAATTAAAAAACAGGGTCCTCAAGCCCCCTCTCAAGGTCCCATGCCCAAAAAACAGATGCTTAAAATGGCTGAGGATTTGATTTCACTCATCAGGGGCTCTCAACCCCCCTCAGACAAAAGACCCAGGATGGAGGAAGACTACCCTTCCTCAGATCAGGCATCTATTACCTCAGGCCTTTCTGAGGACCTGGATTACGCCTATTCCCCTTTTGAAGACTCTGATGCTGAGGAGTCTATTCCCTCGGTCTCCCCCCCCTGAGGACTACTCTTTTGGGGAAACCCTACATACATTGAGAGAACACTTCCACTGGGAAGGCCAAGATTACTCAGATTCCAAGAAAAGGCTCAGGGAATTTCTGCTGCTTCCCCAGCATAGGCCCCTGGCTATTCCTCCTGTCTTAGATATTTTGGATGATGTGTACGCAGAAGTTAGTCTTAATCCAGACTCTTTACCTCCTGCCCCTGTTAAACCAGACAGATATTACCGGGTTCCTGATTCTCACCAGTTCCTTTATAAAAGTCCTTCTGCTGACCCAGAAACTATTTCTCAGGGTCCCAAGGGGATTAAGGCCTCTACTGCTAAAAACCCTTTACCTTCAGAGAGAGATTCCAGAGCATTGCAAAGGTGGGGGAAAAAGGTGTATACATCAGCCACTTTAACCATGAGGGCATTAAACTGTCAATTTCATATGTTAAAGTACCAGCAGTTCTTGCTATCTCAGCTGAAAAGCAAAATGACACAAACAGAACAACCTGATTTGCAGGATTTGTTGCATTGAGCAGAACAAGTGGGGAAACATACCTTACAGTGTGGTTTTGATGCTTTAGGGGCCTCATGCAGAGCTGCTGTCACGGGGTCTGTCATACGTAGACACGCTTGGCTCAAAGAACAAACCTTACCAGATCATGTCAAAGCAAAATTATTAGATGCACCACTACAAAAAGATGTACTGTTCGGTGTTAAAGCAGAGGAGGTACTAAAGAAAATGGAGGAAAAAGCTAAATCTATGCAAACAGTTAAAGATTTCTTGCAGGTGCAGCCTCCACGCTTCAGCAGAAACTGGCCTTCAAAAAATTGGTCCTTTCCAGCCACGGACAGACCCCAAAGGGGTAGATACAGACGCCCAAGCGGTCGAGGACAACCTCAAGGATCTTACAGAGCCAGGCAATGGCAATCATCAGCCCCAAGAGGTAGAAAAGACAGAACACAGCCATTTAGAAAACAGACACAATGATTTTCCCCTTTGCCTGCCAAACAAAGCTATAATGGCAGCATCTTTGGGCGGAAAACTGGCCTTATTTTCAAAAAGCTGGCATATTGTTACAGAGGACAAATGGATTCTGGATATTATAGACAAAGGCTACAGATTCCACTTTCTCACCCTTCCAAAGATGAGGGGCATGCCAAACCTGCCACAAAATCAATGGGCAGAGGCACAAAAACAAATTTCCGCTCTCATGGATATGAAAGCAATTCAAGAGGTACCTGCAAAAGAACAAGGTCAAGGTTTTTATTCAAGACTATTTCTGGTACCAAGGAAGGACAAAGACTGGAGACCCATCTTAGACCTATCTATTCTAAACACATATCTAGAGGTACCAAAATTCAAGATGCTCATATTACAGCAGCTTCTTCCCATGCTGGGCAAGGAGTCTTGGCTGGTAACGTTGGACCACAAGGAGGCATACCTGCATGTCCCTATCAGACAAGATTGCAGAAGATACCTCAGATTTCTTGCAGGTTCAACCCATTATCAATTCTGTGCATTGCCCTTTGGCTTATCTACTGCGCCCAGAGTGTTTACGAAATGCCTGGCATCAGTAATTGCTTTCTGCAGACAACGAGGAATACAAATCTACCCATATCTGGACGACTGCCTGATCCAAGCGGACAGCAAGGACATTCTATTGCAACATCTGGCATTTGTAATAAAACTGTTAAATTGCCTGGGGTACACAGTAAACAAAAAGAAATCAAAACTTAACACCCTCTCAACAGATAGTTTTCCTGGGTGCCAGCTTAAATACAACGGCCCAGATGGCTTACCTCACGCCAGACAAACAAGGGCAACTGTCTCAATACTTCAACAAAATGGCAACTTTAACCAGGCTAACTGCAAGGAAAATCCTGCAGGCTCTGGGGTTCATGGCATCTTGCATTCTACTAATACCATTTGCAAAGCTGCATATGAGGAAACTACAATGGTACCTAAAAAACTTATGGTCTCAACACAAACACAGCTTGGAAACAATTTTACCACTCATTCCATGCCTTCAAAAGGAATTTTTGTGGTGGGCTCAAGCATGCCAAAGAAACACGGGTCTCCCTTTCTGTATACCACAAGCAAGGCAAGTCATCACAACAGACACCTCAGACTACGCATGGGGAGCACACATGGCAGACCAGTGCATCCAGGGAAAATGGTCCCAAAAACAGATGCACCTACACATCAACCAGAAAGAGATGCTAGCTGTGCAAAATGCTCTTATGAATTTCAAGGACCTACTGCAACCGGGCCAGCTATTGATAAGGACAGACAACACCACAGTCATGTGGTACATAAACAAACAGGGAGGGACGCATTCATACCCCCTATGCAGGCAAGCTATGACCCTGTGGAACACAGCATTGGAATTACAAGTTCAACTACAGGCACAATTCCTGCCAGGGAAGGAAAACACTGTGGCAGACAACTTGAGCAGAAATATGACAGACCCTCACGAATGGAAGTTGCATCCTCAAGTCTTCTCAAAGATAACTCAAGCTTGGGGACAGCCAGACATAGATCTATTTGCCTCCCACAGAAAATTCTGCTCAAGGACCTATCATCCGCAGGCCTGGAAAGTGGACGCACTATCTTTCAGTTGGACAGCATTGACAGTCTACGCCTTCCCACCTCTACCTCTACTGACCAAAGTCCTATTAAAAACCAGAGCAGAGAGGCCAAAAATGATTCTCATTGCTCCAGACTGGCCACGACAGCACTGGTATCCTCTCCTAAAGAACCTGTCACACTCACCACCATGGATCCTACCTCAAGTTCCTCTTCTGTTGTCACAGCACAACTACAAGATCATTCACAGCCAGCTCAGAACTCTAAATTTAGCTGCATGGAAAATACCTTAATTTGCCAACAGGCTCTCCTCTCCAAGGAGGTACAGGATGTCATCTTGGAGGCCAGGAGACCCTCTACTAGAAAAACCTACTCCGCCAAATGGAAACGATTTTCCTCCTGGAATCAAGCAAAGGGCCTGAATCCTTGGGTAATAAATATACCTCAGATTTTACAGTACCTAGCTGAGATGTTAAACAGTGGCCTTTCCTTCTCTTCCATCAAGATCCAAGCTTCAGCAATTTCAGCACAATACAATACGGATCCTCCTTTATTCTCACATCCTCTATTAAGGCAGTTCCTCAGAGGGGCAAAAAATATAAAACCCCCACGGAAACCACCAGCTCCAGCTTGGGACCTCAGCTTCGTATTGGAGAAGCTGACACTGCCTCCTTTTGAGCCGGCCTCTTCAGCAGAGTTACAATACTTGTCGTGGAAAACAGCTTTGCTCCTGGCTATTACCTCAGCACGCAGGGTTTCGGAGCTACAGGCCCTCATGGCTGTGCAACCATTCATCATTTTCCATCAGGACAGGGTTTCCTTACGAACCAACCCTACCTTCATGCCAAAGGTAGTATCCAGTGTGGCTTTGAATCAGACTATTCATTTACCTACCTTTTATCCAAATCCCCAGAACAAAGGGGAGAGGCTACTCCACTCCTTGGACATTCACAGGCAACTTCGTTATTACTTGGACAAAACAAAGTCATTCAGGAAATCTGAGCAGCTCTTTGTGTCCTATGCTACAGGTGCTCAAGGAAAGGCTATTGCCAAACAGACTATTTCAAAATGGATAGCCCACTGCATACGCTTTTGTTATTCATTTCATGGAGAATCAGTGCCTGTATACATCAGATCCCACTCCACCAGGGCTACAGCTACCTCAGCAGCTTTCCTCAGGGGGGTCCCTACCAAGGACATTCTGGAAGCAGCTACTTGGAGTTCAGTGCACACTTTCACCAAACACTACCACCTTCCACTATACTCAAAATCTAGAGCGGGCTTTGCCACAGCAGTCCTGCAGGGCATTCTAGCCCCTCCTAATTCCGCTTAGTACCAGCCACCCTTAATTAGCTTTGGGATTCTACCCAAGTGTGATGACTGCAGCTGTATGCACGAAGAACATAGTACAGTTTTGTAACTGCCATAAATGTAGATGTTCGAGTGCGCATACAGCTGCAGTCCAGGTTACCCTCCTTCCATCCCTTCTTAGGACAGAGCTTATGACAAACACCTTTAACATACAACCTATTTGGGGTATTCCTATATGGTGTATTTGCTTGCAACTACTGTTTTGATTTATCTACTTATGTATGTTTGCATAACATCATGTATTGCCTTCCTTTCTGGGGGCACCTGACATCTGGGGCAAGAAAAACTGAAGAAAATGGCGTTGGCTGCCTCTTTTATACCCCATGCCGCACTGACGTCAGGGAAGAAGCGACGACAACCGACGCCGGACCTAGACTTTGGAATTCGGCCGACCGAGGACCCGCCTGACGGCAGATAACCCAAGTGTGATGACTGCAGCTGTATGCGCACTCGAACATCTACATTTATGGTAGGTACAAAACTGTACTTTCTTCATATGACTAACTATACAGTTTTAAATCATCCACAAAAAGAAGATAAGTCTTTACACTTTGTTTTCTGGAGCCAAATTGTAGCCATGATCTAATCTGTTAAGTAGACAGCTTAGTGGGTTAAGGGCAAGACAAAAGAGCAGTAGTGACAGGGTCATCCTGGAATATCCCCCTTTGAATTTTTATCTTTGGGATAATAATTTGTCCTTTATTATGGCTTAACTGCAGAGTGGTTTGCAATTGTGTCATCATCACTGTACTCTACTTGATCAATGTAAGGTGTATCTTGTACATTTGTAAGCATTCTTTTATCCGTGAATGTGGGATTCTGTTAAGTGCTTTTTTTAGTCTATCCATGCCGTACTTTGATTTCTCCCCTTTTTACAGTTCCCTAGTATGACTTTATTTAACAGCAAATGATCCATATGACTTTCTTTTGTTAGCCTTTTGTTCTATTGCCATAATTGAGTTTTCTTCTAAATAACTATAAACTCTGTTGACATCAATTCCAGTGTATAGTTTTATACATCGTCGGAAGGTAAGTTATTGGCCTGTAGTTTTTAGGATAGCTTGCCAGTTTGTTCTTAAGGAAGAGTATTGTTTCTTCTTCTTGTAAAGCAGGTTGGCGTCTGATCAGGGTGCACATCTAAATAGTTCTTACTCATGGCTAAGTCTTCGTGTAAATATGCGAATACTTTGCCAGAAGTTCGGTACTGCATCTGTGTTTGAGGTTTTCTATTTAGGAGCTTTTCTTAATTTTGCTTCAATTCCTCTTACAGTTACTTCATCCCATTTCATATTGTTTACATTTGAACTTCTTATTCTTTCACTTTTACTGTCCATTCAGCATCTTTGTTATGTTCTACAGGAGCTTCATAGATATTTCTCCAAAATGTGTCTATTTCTTCTTTTTTGGTGGTGTTTGTGTTCCTTTTGCCTCGTTTCCCAAGCCTCTTTAAAACCTTTTGGGTCATCAATAAATTGCTTATTTTGTACTTTTCATGTATATTTATCTTCTAGGTTTTTTTCCCGCCAGTGCTAATATCTTTAGTTTATTCTTTGCAATAGTGTGCGATAGATCCCAATCTTTTACTGCACGTTGCTCTTATCACATGAGTATTTTTGTTGATCTGTTCCCTCTTCTGTACTTTTCTGACAGTGACACTTCTTGTCTTCATTGCTTTATAGTTTTCTCTATTCAGTACTTCCATAATGGAATTTGATTTCTCCCCATCCTTTCCCTTACTGCCCTGTGTTTCTGTGATAAGAATTTACTGTACAGCTAAATTAATAACATACAATATATTCTATTTATTTCTGTTATAGTTCTTGAATTTCTGTGAACAGTCCTGATTACGGTGTTCATTTGTTTTATCAAACGTCTAACATTTTGAGTGTTATTGACTTTTTGTAGTCTATTTCTTTCATTGATCTTAATATATTTATCCATTAAGCAACTTTTCCCTTAGGTAGTTTCCCTTTTAACTGAGGGCATATTCTTTGTCCTCCATTTTATGTGGGCATGCTACAGAAAATTCCAGAGCATCTTCCTGTGTCATATTCTCTTCATTTTCATCCTGTGTCATCCTTTGCTTTTTCATATGGGACTTCACTGGCCTATCACTCCACAACATTGACTGAGTCAAAATTGCCACACTTTTCTGTTGCTTCGTTTGCTGTGTAACTCCAACTGAACTTTTATACTGGTTTCCTACTGGAGTCTCCAAAGTATCTTCATATGGTAACTGATCAGATGTTTCCCGCTCCATGGGTTTCTCCTTAATTTGGAGATTTATTATTCTGTTCTATTGTGGTGTTATCAGAGTTAGATTTTCTACAATACATCCTTCACTTTGCAGGTAATCCATAACCTCAGTTTTTATTTTTTTAACTTCTCCATTACTAATCCTCCTTTCTACCTTTTTGTTTTCTTATTTTTTATATTGTAAACTTTTCCATATCTTTGGTGCAACTCTTTTTGTATTGATTAGTTTTGCTTTCTTCTTTGCATAAATATTGCACCATATTAAGTCTGTCTTTCCTATGTCCATATTTCTTCTTCAGATCTCCCCCAAGTAAGGAGAAACCAGATGAACAGGATACTCATTGTTCCATCATGTTGTGATATAACCTTTGTTAGACTTTCTACAATAAATCCTTCACTTCGCAGGTATTCCATAACTTACGCTTTTATTTTTTTTAACTTCCACTTTACTAATCATCTGTTCTACATTCCCCCATTGTGATGTTATTTATTTGTATTGTCAGATGTTCCATATTTGGGTGCCTTTGCCTGTATTTCTCTTCGAATATCTTTGGAGCTGCTTTTATGTATTGATAAATTTATCTTTTTCCTTTGCATAAATATTGCACCATATCAGATCTCTCTTTCTCTTGTCCATAGTTCTTTTTTATACCTTTCAAAAATCTCTAGATTTTGTTCTTAATATTTTTGCCCTTCCTCAGTCATGTCTTTTTCTAAACAGCCCAAAGGTTCTTACAATGTTTTTCATGAATCTGTTAAATTAATGAATACAAATTTGCATTTGAAGCTTTTGACACTTTTTCCTTGTGCAGGTATTTTTCTTTCCTCTGATTTCTCTCTTAATCTTTTTGTATATCTTCTATCTGGAAATTCTGGGCTTCTTGCATAATAGTAACAATACATAATTTATATCATGTCCTCAGTAGTTCACTCTATCATCTTTATGATTTAAAAAAAAAAAAAAACTCTTTCTTATGCTCTCTTCTTTCCCTTTTTTAGTATGGCTGACCAGAAACCGCTTGGTCTCCAGAAATGCACTTCCTGTGGGCATAAGATCCACTGTCTGATGCACACAGGGAGTGTGTTTACTGCATGAGGCCTGCACACCTGGATGCCCATTGTGAGTTGTGCAAAGGGTTCCATCCTAGAGGCTTGGTAGATAGGAGGAGCAAGCTTATCCTTAAGGGCTTGCCTCCTCCATCTTCCTCTTTTGACGTCCCTTCCACCTTAGGGGCTCAGCCCCCTTCCAAAAAGTCCCAGGAGGCCTAGGAGAGCAGGAAACGTTCTCCCATGAGGTCCTCCTCTGCGCTGCCCAAGAAGGCTTAGAGTCTCGAAGCTGACCCACTTTGACCCAGGGTCCTTGTCTCCCATCTCCTTACCTCTGTCTTGATCCTCTTCTGTGGCTTCGGGGCCGAGTACTCCTTCTGTAGAAGTCCCAACCTCTGTTCTGACCCCCATTCACTCAGGAGATCTACGAGACCCCGGTTTTCTGCTTTCTCCAGGTCTTCTTGAAGCCTTGCCTCCAAGGACATGGGCAGACTGATGAGAGTTCCTCTAGACCCAGATCAAGATGAGGCTTGTGTCTGCTACATCCACATCTGGATCTATGAGGGTTTCCCTGTTCTGACAAGTAGCTCCTTCTCCCACCCGTCCTTGATTCTGTTGGTCTCTAGTGCCAGGGTGTCAGAGCTGATTGAGATTCCTTCGTAGCCTGCAACAGTTTCCTCAACACGGTGTGTCCTGGTCGAGTTGGTTCTGAGTGTGTCTCGAGCCACAGCTTTGAGGTCGGCTCTGGGGGGTTGACATCCTTCCCCCTCGGGGCATTGGCTTTTGACAGTTCGGCCCAGACTCCCCCTTCAGAGTAGGAGGCTCGAGCCCCACAGGAGGCATCTTCTTTGCTGGTTTCAGCCCCGAGGGGACTGCTTTATGTGGGTCGGAGCCCTTCTGCTATCAAGGTGGTGGAGAGGGTTCTCTCCCAAGTGTTTACAGAAGGCTGTCAGGTTAAAGAGCAAAGTAATCCTCATTGCCCCCATATGGCCCTGACAAACCTGGTTCACCTTCCTTTGGTCTCACCTGATATGCCTGCCATTGAGGTTGAAGCCGATTCTGGACCTTCTTTCCCCCCATCAGGGCATCCCCACCTAAACCTTCAGGGTTTAAAGCTAATTGCATGGTTTCTCCAATTCTGATGATGGCAAGATACCCCAGGCTTTTCTACCCCGTCCAAAGAATTATGATCTCATCCCTTATGTCTTCAGCCCGCAGAGTTTTTAAAAGTAAATGGAAAAGGTTCTCCACTGGGGCACAGCAGAAGCAAGTAGACCCCTTTACGACTCCTGTTGCAGTTGTTTTGGAATCCCTCCTCCATGACGGCATTAGCTACTCTGCCATCAAGGTCTAGCTCACAGCTATTTCCTATTTTCATTTAGGCCTAGACGTTTCTCCCCAGCATCATCTAGACTTTGTAAAGCATTCCTTAGAAGCACCTTTTTGCTTTATCCACCGATCAAAGACCCTACTACTCCATAGGACCTGACTATGATTTTGCATGCATTGGTTCACCCTCCCTTTGAACCAGCGGCTACAGTTGATTTAAACTTTTTGTCCCAGAAGACCCATTTTCTAGTAGCTATCACCTGTGTGAAAAGAGTGTCTGAACTTCAAGCTCTTTTCTCCAAATTCCTGTACCTGGTCTTTCAGAAAGACAGGGTAACCTTGCATATAAATCCATCCTTTTTGCCCAAGGTAGCCAGGGAGGAGAACTGTCAGTCTTCCTGTCTTCTTTCCTAATTATCAGAATAAAGGAGAGTACACCCTTTATCTCTTGGACGTAAATAGGCAATTATGTTTCTATTTGGACAGGACCAAATCCTTCAGGAAATCTGAGCAGTTGTTTGTATCCTTCATGGAGGGAAAGAAAGGAAAATCCATTACAAAGGTTACTCTGTCTAGATGGTTGAGAAACTGTATTTCCTTTGTACATTCGGCCAGAAACATACCCTTGGCAGGCCCTATTAAAGCTCATTTTACAAGGTCTATGGTGACTTCTCAAGCCTTTTGATCCAGGATCTCCAGTGAATATATTTGTGCTGCAGCTACCTGGTCAAATCCTCTTAAATTTGTCTCTCGGTGTAAGTTGGATATTATATCCAGAAGTAGGAGTGCCTTTGGCTCTCCCCTACTTTGGAATATCCTTCCATGAGAGCCACCCGGGTGTTTTCTGTAGCTGGGGACTCTGTCCCACAGGTTAATGAAAATGAAGATGACAACATCAGATAAAGAAGTTCCATCTGTGTTGTCCATTTTCATTTTCATTAACCATTCCTCCCCCCTTCCACCTTCAGTCATTGGGAGACCTGAACTTTCAGAGTAACCTCTGTTCCTTTAGGTTGAGGTCCTGATCTGTTTCTCATGGTCTTGTATGACTGTCTTTATCTAGGATAAAAATTTTGTTTTTTTATGCTTGGGGCACACTCGATCTGGGGGAGTGTGGGGGAGCGGGACATTGAGTAGAAGGGAGGAGCTCAAGTCTGGAATCTCAAGCTTTGAGAGCAGCTGGTCGGTTCTGAGGGTCAGAACCAAGACCTACAGGTTAATGAACATGAAGATGAACAACACAGATGGAACGGTTATGGTAAACATATCTTTTTTTTTCAGGTTTTTGCCTGCAGTAGTCCTTCAAGCTCTGTTAGAAAGTGTACTTGTACATGCTAATCCTTCTCCTATGTCTTCATTCCTTTTACTCTTCTTCACTCCCATCTTTGTATGACAGTATGTATTCCATGCAGAATACCTGTTTATACAAAATATATCTCCACTATGTTCCTAGTTGGTTATTACGATCCAGTGACCAAAAACACCTTTCTGTCCACAAGCCTTTTAGATCTGTTGGGCAGTTTCTTTATTTGTACTATGTTGCTAAGGCCTGGAACTCCTTACCTCTATCCATCAGGTTAATACCCTCCTATTCTTCAAAGCCATTCTGAAAGACTTTAAAGATGGCTCTGTTCTTTCTCAACACCAGGATAAACTATACTCCTAAATGGGAACATATACGTATTCATACTTTACATTTCCTCACTCACTTCCTTCTATCAGTTTCTCTCCCCTGGATTTCTCTCTAAATATACCATAACCCTATTTTTCTCTCATTTCGTATTGCAATTCTTGTTTGTATTATACTAACTTACCTTTAATTTCTCTATAAACTGGCTAAAATGTCTCGAACTGTCAAATCATTATCTTATAACTTGTATCTTTTCTTAACTGATGTTTTCATATTATGTCTAATTTGGTATAATTATTTAAACTATGAAGGTAAAAATGAAGTGTTGAGAGAGAGAAAACCATCCACAACTATTTGCACCATTAAAAACAGAGAAGCGAACCTGAGAGAAAAAGCGAGACTAAATATGGTGCAATTCATATGCAGAAAAGAAATCTATCTTAACTTTTAACTGTGAAGCCAAGTAAAAAAAAAAAATTGAAAACACATATAAGCAAAGGCACTCAGATATGGTAAATGTTACGGAAAAGAGAATTGTAGCACAGAAGTCTAATGTAATGTAAGCAAACTGATACAGAAATGGAGGAAAGTGAAAATGAAGTGATAGAACACAACTCAGAAAATCATTGTGCTCCAAAACCCAAAGACCCACTACCCTGATACTACCCCCATCCCATATCTGGGGAATTAAGGTATAATACTGTTATATCTTGGGTATTATTGGCTAGTCTTGTGCCATTAGCTAGGTAATAACCTGTGGAGTGAGGTATTTGAATGGAAATCCCAGATGCAAAGAAGACTTTAGAATAGTGGTTTATTAAAACGGGTAGAGCTTGAAGATATGTTAGAGAAAGTGTGACTCATTAATTAAGTTAAATTTTGAGAGGAATTAAGATGTTCCACAAAATAAAATATCATAGTCATTTCAAAGCCAAGATATTTCCATGGAGAGGCAGAAAGTGAAAGGAACACAAGCCATGGATGAAACTCTTGGTCAGGAAGAAAATTATTTGAGAGAGACCTGCAGGATTTGATAAAATGCATAAATATTATATGTATGAGAGCGAGATTCTGTCAAATGTGAATAAGACATGGATAATCAAAACATTAATAAGCCAAATTAATAAAGTAATTGGAAACATAAAAAGAGAGTCGCATGTTATAACAGAAATTAACAGAACACATTATTGTGCAGTGAAACTAAAAGATAAGGTACTATCAAGAAAGCATAAATTATAAAGGAAAGTAATGGAGCAATGATATCACCAGTAAGGTAGCACCAGCTTGAAACATTTGTGAAACAGTTAAAAGAAGTACTACTGGAATAATACAGAAAAGACAATTAATATAAAAATGTATTAGAAAAATGAATGAGCTAAAACAAAACTACAAGATTGCAGACATATTTATTGACATAAGGTTCAAACATGCTGAAAGTTCTAAAACATGAACAAAATAAGTCCAAGATGTCTTCCTCGCTTAAGTTAGCGGAAGCCTTTATCAAACAAGGTGGCATGAAAATCCAAACATGGATAAAAATCAGTTGGCAACAGAAAGTGCAAAAAAACTAAAGAAAGAACGAGATAAAGATAAAAAGAAAAAAAATACATTTGAAGACCACAATTATAGCAAAAAGTAGATCTACTGCAACAATGTTTTGACCAAGAACTGATGTAGGAATGGATCAGGTGAGATGAATTTAAATTACTTGATGGTTTGCAAAATCCATGGGGGGTAGGAGATACAGACAAATGTAGGGTTTGCAGTACAGAACTAGAAATAGTTACACATCTTGTTGCAGGCTTTGATACACTCGTAGCTGAGAGTTTGTATGTGGCAGGGTTGTTAGACTGGAGACTGTAATTGTTATAACAGGGGCAGCTGAGAGATATTGGAAACATTAACCTCAAAGGATTGTGGAAATTAAGTAATGATCATGAGGGATCATCCCATACCAGTAGCTATGAAGGTAAAAGCAAACAGATTAGTTCAAGAGGAAAAGAAATAGCATTGATTATTGAAATTACTACACCCAGTGATCACAGTATCTTACAAACTAAAACACATAAATGTGAAAAATATCAAGACTTTGAAACAGAAGCTAGAGCAATATGGAATAAGGATACACAGATAGTTCCAGCTGTAGTAGGATCACCTAAGGTAATAAAAAATAATCTTCAAACATATTTAGGTATGCTTCTGGTAAAAGTAACCCCTTATGAACTGCAAAAAGATCAATTCTTAGTGCATTGTAGTGCTGAGAAGAGCACTCGTAGTAGATATCAAAGACAGAAGCAAAACTGATTTCATTAACTTTAATTATGCCCTGACTTAAGAATAGCATCCATTCCTATGAAGGCATGTAAAAACCTAAGAATTCTGAGGAAATAAAATCAGGCCAGAATATATGCGGGTCAAGTAAATGGGCAGTAGTGCATCGTGAACAAATGAGGTCAGAGTTCAGTAAGGAATATTTTAGATGAGTGAAACTAATATTGCAAGCTGCTTTAACATTTAGGATTAAAGTTCAAGCTATAGATCAACTTGCAATTCATGTTTGGAATGATTGACTGGCCCTGGAATGGCTAAATGGTTAAGCTTGACAGAAAAAGAAGAAAACTATTTTTGCCCAGCAAATGATATACAAGAACTAGTGTTTGCCTACTTTATCTATCTCTCTATCTGAAAAAGTCATGTTCTCTTTGAAATTGACTACACTTCCACGTTTCTGAGTGTTGTGGAACTAGATGCATATTTATTGTCATCAGCAGATCCAAACATAGTGAAAGTTTTAAAACATGAAGAAATCGAGTCTAAAATTACATTTTTGCTGAGGTTAGCAAAAGTCTGTAGGAGATAAAACCATGTAACAAAATACAGTGCAAAATATAGAGAGAAAGTAAACAAAAAACATGATCAAGAAAAAAAATGAAAGCCCACATAGTGGAAAGTACGGAGAAGTACGGGAACAACCATGTAGTGATAAAAGAGATGCCACACAAGTGGCACAGGTAATGGGAATTTGCACTAAAAGATGAAAGTTTAATATTGCCAGCTCAAGATAGAGGGCTACATACACAGTGGTTAACAAAATCCATAGAAAAGGTAAAAGATATAGACAAATCTAGTTTTTGCAGTACACAACTAGGAACAGTTCTGCATCTTGTTGCAACATGTGATACACTCATGCCTGAATGTTTGTATACTAAAAGACATAATATGACAAGGTTGTTACATTAGATTGTATGTAAACATTTTAACATACAACTGTCTGAGAAACACTGGAAACATCAACCACATAGGATTATTGAAAATGAATAAATAATGATAACATGGTATTAAAACAAAAAATGAAATGGAAGAGGTGCCAAGGTGCTACCAGGTACTACCACAAAAGTGCTACCAGCACTAAGCATTCTACAAGGAAACAGCTCCAGTACTTATTATTAATACCCACCCCTCCAGGCATGTCTAAAGGTCAGTTCTCTGTGCTTTCTCCTATTAACCTGGTGAACTTGGGCATCCTGAGGCAATGTAGCAACTGCCTCATGTACACTGACAGCCCTTTCCTCTTACCTCCCAACACTCAGACTTGCGAGACATGCACTTGTATATCAAAATTAGAAGCCACGCACTCTCCAGCCAAGACCAGAATAGCTGGTCAAGAGGAGAAGGTCAACACTTGCATGACACCACATGTAACACAACCCTCCAGAACACACACCAGCACTACCTTCAGTTAAAAACACAAACCACACACCCACCTTCACGGAGGCTCTCAATAAAAATCTACCCAAACAGCAGAGGCATCCAATGCAGAAATGCACTTGACCACCACAACACAACACTCATCATAAGACACATAACTCTCTTAAATGGTGTGTCACTCGACCAAAATCCCTAAGCAAAACAGCATGCCCAACACAGTAGTCATAGGTGACTCGATAGTGAGGCACACTGATGTCCCACTCACTAGGTTGAATAAGGAGAAAGTAACAGTCAGCTACCTGTCAGGTGCCAGGATCCACCACATAACGCATGCACTCAGGTCCCTCAACAACAGGTACAGATATGACTCTGTCATTGTACATGTGGGTGTGAATGACCTGAGACGTACCTCCCTGGACTACATGAAAAGAGACATGGAGGAGTGCTTGGATTATGTAGCCCAGGCGGGTATGACCCTAACCCTGTGCAGCATCCTACCATCACCCAGAATGATACCACAGTACAAACAGAAAATGATTGATCTGATGTTGTAAATTTTTGTGTATTCATTACAATTAGGACTTCGGTTCCATCCTCGGAACAGATACGGCCGTTTCCAAGCTCGCTCCAGCCAAAAACTCTCAGCTAAGACCTACCCATAATGCCCCTCTCCTCATTACTCCAGATCTCGTTTGCTGCATTCCTTGTCAGACGTGCTAGCTATATCTCTCAAAGCTAAGTGGAAAATTGTGATTTTTAATATAGTTTCTCCTCAAAATTTCTTATTTTTTTGTTAATTTAGCCTTTTCTCACTGTCACCTATAACCTACTTCTATTCCCTACCCTTTACCTTGGTAATTAAATTTCTACCACTGTTGGTACTGTCCCTCTCTCCTGCCTTTGGTAGGCCCTTCCTTACCACTTGTGGTATTTTTTAATACCGTCGTTGGTATTCCCTCACTTTTTTCTCTCCCTTCTTTTGTTTCTTCTATTAGGATAGCCTTGTTGCCTTACTATGTCAGACAAAGCTAAGTTGGGATTTAAACAGTGTGACAAGTGTGGGCGTAAGATGCCCAACTCGGAAGGACATGCTCGTTGTGTCTACTGTTTGGGTGTGGACCATATTAAAGCTGACTATGACATTTGTGCTAATTTTAGTAATCGTACACTAGCAGAATGTAAAAGTAAGCTTATTTTAAAAGGTTTAATTAAGACACCTTTTTCGGAGGCTTTATCTGGGTTGCAGGTCTCACTCCCTCCAAAGACCAAAAAAAAACATAAGGAAAATCAGAGTCACTCGGTTCCTGCATCTCCGTCAGTTATGGAACCGAGTCGGCTCCGTGCTTCCCCAGTGCCCTTGGTGCAGACCTCTTCGGCACCAGGCTCTGTATCTTCTCCCACAGTGCCGTCTATGATTTTCACCCCTATTTCGGTTCCAGCATCGGCACCACTGACTTTGGTGTCGTCCTTGGATCCAACATTGGCTCCTATGACTCTACCTGCTTTGGCACCATCTCCGGCCACGGTGCCAATAGTTTCTTCTGCTCAATCGGCTCCTAAAGTCGAATATTTGCTAAGGACAAGAGACTCTCCAACTTATGACCCTTTTTTGGGGCAGAGGTTTAGCCCCTTTCTAGAAAGACCTGATTCTCCGTCAGCAGCCTCCTTGAGATCCACCAGGAGTTTTTTCTGAATTAGACCTAGTGTGGGTTGTGGACCAGCTTTTGGCAGCTAGCGGATTGCCCATTCGAGCTGGACCTTCCATCCATTTTGGCTTGGAATCTTTTACTACATCTTCCCCTGTTTATCCTCCTCCGGCCTCTACCCAGGTTCCGGAGATCTCGGTACCAATGTCCACCTCGGTGCATACTGTCTCTGCTCCGACAGCCGTTTTTCCCCTGTCGGCACTGACCATGCTCTCTCGGAGCAGTGCTTGGACTGTCCGTACCTTGGTACCTAGCCCGGTGCCTATTTTCTCGCTGGTGCCATCTTATGGCCATGGCTCTGATGGCTTCCAGTCCTCTCGGGACTCCTCACCTGGATGGGGGCTCCTCAGGGTGGGGTGTGACCCCGGTTCCGAGGTTGTCCTTCTCGGGTCCAGGCTCCCATCCCTCCTCGAGTGGGCCTGCTTTCCAGGTGATCAAGAGGGTCCTTGCCTCCGCAGGCTCGCAGTCAGCACCAATGACAGCATCAGAACCCGCCCCCCAGCATGCAGCTGTCCCAACCCCCTATTTCGGGATCCTGGGCATGGGAGCCACAAGACCCCCTTTGAAGGGACCCCCTTCTCCGGAGTCGTCCTCAGAAGATCCCACTGTGGAGCCACCCCAGAAGAAACGGTGCAAGAGGAAGCACCTTGATTCCCCGGAGGAATCTATCTCTGAAGACACCGATTATGATGAGGGGGAATGGACCCCACGGTCTCCCCCAGATGACATCTCATTCGGAGACATTCTTGAAATCCTCAAGCAGTGGGAAAACTGTAAGTCCTCTAACCCTTCTTCCGAGGAATTGGTGTACTTGCAGGCCTTCCGTGCCCGGCCATCTTGGTGACCCCACCGGCAGATGACCTTATTAAGCTCATTGTGCAGCATGCCTGGAAGGCCCCAGACAACATAGAACCTGTTCCCCCAGAGGCCAGACAAAATTTTATCTACACCTGAAGACCAGCCCCACTGATCCAAGCAGTTGACAGTTGATTCCATGGTTGCGGTGGCGGCCACCAAGAGGGAACTGGCAGAAAATAGTTCCACTGTCCTTCCTCCGAACTGGGAGTCTCGGACCATTGACAGACTAGGGAAGTGGACTTCAGCGACCTTCGCCATTCAGTCGCTGAACTGTCTGGCATACTTCACTCGCCTCCAAAGAGACCTAATTTCTGAAATGTCCTCCTCTGTGGCAGGGGTACTGCCTGATCAGGTGCGTGACACTGTCGTCTTGCAGCTAGCTACCCTTGAATCCATCTCAAACTCTTCGATGCATTTGATATCTCACACCACCGAGGGGGCAGCTTGAGTTGCCACATCAGGCACTGTCATGAGATGTAATGCTTGGATGCGGTTGTGTGATTTCGCAGACCCCTTTAAATCTTCCTTCATCAATACACCTGTCGACGAATCTGCACTTTTTGGACCCAAAGTACGAGACACACTTGCACAAAGTGAGAAAGATGGAAAGACCTTGTCGGCTGTGGGCATACGCTTTTACAACCCTCAGAGGTCCCACTCCAGGAACTAGAAGGGAGGAAAAATGTGATTCAAGAAATCCCAAGGATCTTTTTGTGACTCTCGTGGTGAGCAATCCCCCCAGGGCAGAGGGGGAAACTCATCTGGAAGACACCCCTTTTGGGGTAGAGGGGTTCCACGTAAGCAGGGCGCTAGAGATTCTTTCTCCGGCAAATCCTACCAGTGCTCCTGAGCAGCAGCTCAATTGCTTTCCTCTGGAAGCAGTTGGGCATCGTTTTTCTCTGCACCTACCAGCCTGGCAACTTATTACTACCGATGTTTGGGTGCAGAGAGTAATATCTAGAGGCTACCAAATACCATTCGATTTAGCTCCCAGACCCGTCAAACGAATCCTCAATTTACCACCCAATCAGAGGGAATTAGCAGCCTTAGAAATAGAAAAGCTACTAAGAAAAACAGTCATCCTGCCAGTCCCACCAGACCAGACAGGATCCAGGTTTTACTCAAGGTTCTTTTTAGTGCCAAAAAAGACAGGGGACTGGAGACCAATCCTGGATCTCTGCCTACTGAACAAATTTATCAAACCTCAAAAATTACTGATGATCACGGTATATAGTCCATTCTCCCCTTCCTAGGGAGGAATAACTGCATGTGCTCTATAGACCTCCAGGACACGTACTACCACATAAAGATGGATCACCGCTCCCGGCTGGGAGCCAATCACTACCAGTTCAGGGCACTGCCATTCGGTCTTTTGACAGCCCCCCCCCCCCCCGAGTGTTCACCAAATGTATGGCAGTTGTGGTAGCTCATCTTCAACTACAAGGATCCCAGGTGTTTCCGTATCTAGATGATTGGCTCCTTACCACTCCGACCAGGAATCTCCTAGTCCGCAGCCTCCCTTACACTCAAGGTCTCGCTCTCCGCTTGGGGATTACAATCAACAAGGAGAAATCTCAAATGTCCCCAACAAAGACACTGGAATTTATTGGAGCAGTCTTCGCCACAACATCCTGTCAAGCTTCTCTTCCCCACTCACAGGCCTTCGAAAATAAGACACCAAATCCAAGACCTTCTTCTTCAGACCTGTGTACCAGCACGCCTTGTACTGCAACTCTTAGGCTCCATGGCAGCTGCCATTACGTTAGTACCACTGGCGAGGCTGCACATGAGAATCCTGCAGTGGCTCCTTTCCGCACAATGGTCGTTTTTAACTCGACCACATGATATGTCTTACAAACCGTTGCAAGAAAGAATTGCTATGGTGGATGAAGCCACAAACGAATCTTTGGTGTTGACCATTTTGTCTTCCCCAGCCCACGGCCACCGTGACCACGGACGCTTTCCTGTTAGGGTGGGGGGACTTCCAGGGAAAGACGGTCCAAGGCACTTGGTCCCCATGGAGGCAATTTTGCACATAAATGTCCTGGAACTGAGGGCAGTTCTCTTAGCGTCACAAGCGTTCCATGCCTCCCTACTTTCTGGGACCATTGCAATTCAGTCAGACAAAATGGCAGTCATCTGGTATATCAACAAGCAAGGCAGAACCAGATCTTATCCCCTGTGTAAGGAAGCCATGGGGATTTGGCACTGGGCGATTGTTTCCAACCGCTTTCTTATAGCAATGCACATTCCTGGGAGTTCCATCCTTATTGCGGACAATCTCAGCAGAAACATCCTTATTGCGGACAATCTCAGCAGAAACATCCTAATGCCTCATGAGTGGTCCCTCAACCCTGTAACAGCGGATCGGATCTTTCCCGACACTGGGGCAAGCCTTACTGTGACCTGATGTTCATCATGTTTCACTGTTGCAGTCATTACAATTGGGTAATCTGCTGGCAGGTTGCCCTCAGTCGGCCTGATTAACAAAGTCTTGGGTCCTGCATCTGTTGCTGTCCCTTCTACCATGACATCAGGTCGCCAGGGGTATAAAACATGCAGCCGATGCCATTACATCAGTCTTTCTTGCCGCGCAGTGCCCGAAGCAGAAGCAGTTCGCAAGTGCCAGTCGGCCGACAACTGAAATTTTCGTTTTCGAGTTTCAGAACCGAAGTCTTCAACTTAAAGCTAAGTACCCCGTTGGGGAAACTTTTTCTTGCTTCTTACCGATGTCAGTAAAAGTTAATAATTGTATTACTTGTGGGAAGCAAATACCTCATAAGGATTTTTATTTGTACTGTATTCCTTGCCTAGGCCCTGACCACGATGTACCTTGCTGTCGGTTTTGTGCTTTATTTAATCAGCACACTATCCGTCGTCGGTACATTTTTGCTTCAAAATATTTCGAGACTCTGTTTAATTATCCAGAAATGACGTTGGTTAGCCATCCGACTACCGGAACACCGAAAAAACGCAAAGAAAAAGACAGAGACAGGCCGTTGAGGTTCAAAACTGCCGACGACGCTTCTCCTAAACCCGTCGCCAGTTCGCCGGTACTCAGTGAGGCACTTTTGCAGCCCCTGATACCCGCTACTTCTGATTTGCAGGCCTCTACTGAGACCCATTCAGAGTCCGGTATGCCACGAGATACTTCACATATGGAACCCGCAGATGTCTCTACCTTGGATGGGTCCAGAGCCGCTGAGTAGGCACCGGCTTCTGAGGGTGTATTCAGGCCTACAGACTTGCATATTAAACCAACTCCAACTTCAGTGCTAAGGCCTAAATCTCGATCTATCTGTAAAAAACGACGCCCAGGTCTTGTGTTCAGGCCCCTATGCCTAAAAAACAAATGATCAAAATGGCTGAAGATTTAATTACTCTAATCGGGGGTAGTCAACCCCCCCCCCTCCAAGAGACCTAGGATTG
>NC_056732.1:708685154-708692654 GCF_019279795.1 Protopterus annectens | reverse complement strand
TCCGGAGCCGCTGTGCAGGTACCGGCTTCCGAAGGGGTTTTCAGGCCTACTCAGCTTGTAATAAAGGCAAAGCCAAAGACAAAGGCAAAGACTTCTTCTAAATCAAAGACTGCAACACAGGCCTCTTCTGAACCGGCTCCCAAGTCACAGAAACCGTTACTCAAGATGGCGGAGGATTTACTTACTATGATTAGGGGTTCACATCCCCCTCCAGATAAAAGGCCAAGGCAGGATGTTTATTATGATTCCTCTGATCAGGCTTCTGTTTCCTCAGTTTCTTCTTCTGACCAGGAATATTCTTTCCCTCCTTATGAGGATTCTGATGCTGAGGATTCCATTCCTTCAGCTTCTCCCCCTGAGGATTTCTCTTTTGGGGAAACTTTGCATGAAATGAGGGAACATTTCCACTGGGAAGGACAGGAGTATTCAGAATCTAAGAAAAGGCTGAGGGATTTTCTTCTTCTTCCCCAACATAGACCCCTGGCTATTCCTCCTGTTTTGGATATTGTGGATGATGCCTTTTCGGTGGCTAACTTAACCCCTGACTCTTTTCCTCCTGCTCCTGTTAAGCCTGATAGATATTACAGGGTTCCTGATTCCCACCAGTTTTTATACAAGAACCCTTCTGCTGACCCTGAAACCATTTCTCAGGGTCCTAAGGGAGTTAAGGCCGCTTCTGGCAAAAATCCCATTCCTACTGAAAAGGATTCTCGATCCTTAGAAAGATGGGGAAAAAAGGTGTACACTTCTGCTACTTTGTCCATTAGGGCTTTAAACTGTCAGTTTCATATGCTGAAATACCAGCAATTTCTCTTGTCTGTTTTAAAACAAAAGCTTACTTCCATTTCTGCCTGTGCAGATGATAAGGAATTACATGACTTATTGCATGCCACTGAACAAGTTGGGAAGCATGGTTTACACTGTGGATTTGATGCCTTGGAGGCTTCTTGTAGGGCTGCGGCCTCTGGCACAGTCATTAGAAGGCATGCGTGGCTAAAGGAACAAAATTTGCCTGAACAAGTAAAGGCTAAACTATTGGATGCTCCTGTTCAGCATAATGTTTTGTTTGGATCAAAAGCCGAAGAGGTGATTAAAAAGATGGAGGATAAGGCGAAATCCATGCAAACAGTTAAAGATTTCTTACAAGTACAGCCACCTAGATTTAGCAGGAATTGGCCTTCAAAAAATTGGTCCTTTCCCACTTCAGACAGGCCTCAGAGGGGTAGATATAGACGCTCCAGAGGAAGGCATCAAACACAAGCTTCTTATAGACCAAGACAGTGGACTGCTTCCACCCCTAGGGGAGGAGAGGACAGGTCACAAACTCAAAGGAAACAAACTCAATGACTCCCTCTGTTGGGCTACAGGAACTTCTTGCCTGGAAGCCCCTCTCAGAGGAAAACTGTCTTTTTTATCAAAATTGGACTCAAATAACCCGAGACAAGTGGGTTTTGGATGTGGTTTTAAGAGGTTACAAATTCCATTTTCATACCTTGCCAAGGCCAAGCGGATGGCCAGACCTTCCAAAACATCAATGGACGGAGGCCTTAAACCAGGTGGAAGCTCTTTTGGCTATGAATGCCATAGAACTGGTTCCACTTTCAGAGATGGGAAAAGTATTTTACTCAAGGCTCTTTCTAGTCCCAAGGAAGCAAAACTCATGGAGACCCATTCTGGATCTGTCGGTCTTGAACACCTTTCTAGAGATTCCAAAATTCAAGATGCTTACTCTACAGCAGCTACTTCCAATGCTGTGCTGTCCAAAGATGCATGGATGGTAACTTTGGATTTAAAGGAGGCATATTTACACATTCCCATCAGGCAGGATCGCAGAAAATACCTCAGGTTCAAGGCCGGATCGAGGCACTTTCAATTCTCTGCACTGCCCTTTGGATTGTCTACTGCGCCCAGGGTCTTCACCAAATGCCTGGCTCCAGTAGTAGCTTACTGCAGACTCAAGGGAATTCAAATTTACCCTTATCTGGACGATTGTCTAATTCAGGCAGACAGCAAGGATGTCTTACTCCAGCATCTAGAATTTGTACAGAACCTCCTCAAGTTCCTGGGATTCTCTGTAAACATAAAAAAGTCAAATTTGACACCATCACAACAGATAACTTTTCTGGGTGCTCTTCTAAACACCACAACCCAGATGGCATTTCTGACATCCGAAAAACAATTACAGCTGGCTTCAACTTTCAAAACCTTGGCAACTTTAATTCAACTATCTGCAAGGAAATTCCTGCAGGCTTTGGGTTACATGGCCTCCTGCATCCCTCTCGTGCCATATGCAAGACTACACATGAGGAAAATACAGTGGTACCTAAAAAGTGTATGGTCTCAGCATTGCCACAGTTTAGACATATATTGATCTCCGTCCTTCCTTGCCTTCAAAAGGAATTTCTTTGGTGGTCCAGGGCATGTGCTCTAAACAAAGGGAAACCCTTCCGTCTGCCTCCTGCCACTCAGATTCTAACCACGGATGCCTCGGATTATGCTTGGGGAGCCCATTTTCAGGGCAACTGTCTGCAGGGCCTTTGGACAAAGGATCAGAAACACCTGCATATCAATTTAAAGGAAATGTTAGCCGTTCAGAAAGCTCTATTGGCCTTCAGGAATCTTTTACAACCTGGACAACTACTAATACGGACAGACAACACCACAGTTATGTGGTACATAAACAAGCAAGGGGGATCTCATTCCTACCCCCTTTGCAGACTAGCCATGGATCTATGGAACACAGCTCTAGCTTGCAATCTGGATCTTCAAGCTCAGTTTCTACCAGGGAAACAAAACTTCCTGGCACACAGTCTGAGCAGAAATCTTTCGGATCCACACGAATGGATGCTGGACACCAAAATATTCAGGATGATAACAGCAGTCTGGGGATGTCCTCACATAGACCTCTTTGCATCCCATCTCAGTCATCAACTACAGAATTTTTGCACCAGGACTTTCCACAGAGAAGCTTGGAAAGTGGATGCCCTGTCATTCAGTTGGAGGAACCTCTCGGGATATGCCTTTCTGCCTCTTCCTCTTCTTCCACGGGTCTTATTGAAGATAAAACAGGACAAGCCCAAGATGATAATCTTGCTGGCTCCAAATTGGCCTCGGCAGTTTTGGTATCCAACTCTAAAAAACCTATGCCTGGAGCCCCCCTTGGGTTTTATCTCAGTCTCCGAACCTTCTGTCCCAACATCAGGGTCAGGTTCTTCACTCATGTCAGAACTCTCAGCCTGGCGGCCTGGTTAATCCAGGGCCCTTGATTTCTTCTTTCCTACCCAAGCAGGTTATGGATGTCATTTTAGAAGCCAGACGTCCTAGCACTAGAACATCTTATGCAGGAAAATGGAAAAGATTTTGTTCCTGGATGCAGGCTCAGGATTCTGATCCTCTTCTTCCTGACATTACTTTAATTTTACTTTACTTGACAAATCTCTTACATAAGGGTCTCTCTTTCTCTTCCATTAAGATACATGCCTCTGCTATTTCTGCTCATTATAATACAGACCCTCCCATCTTTTCCCACCAGCTCATGAGACAGTTTCTCAGAGGAGCTAAGAACTTAAGACCTCCTAGATCTCCTCCCATTCCTGCTTGGGATCTCAACTATGTTTTGGAAAAACTAACCTTGCCTCCTTTTGAGCCTGCTGCTTCTTCTGACATCAAGTTTTTATCTTGGAAGACAGGTATCTTGTTAGCCCTAACCTCTGCCAGGAGAGTTTCAGAGTTACAAGCTCTTATGGCTGTGGAACCTTCTATTATTTTTCATCAAGACAGGGTATCTTTGAGGACTAATCCTACCTTCATGCCTAAGGTGGTTTCCAAAGTGGCTTTAAATCAAACTATCCACTTGCCAACCTTTTTCCCCACTCCTCAAAATAAAGGGGAAAGGATCTTACATTCCTTGGATGTACACAGACAACTACATTTTTACCTGGACAGAACCAAGGACATCTGAAAATCAGAACAATTGTTTGTTTCTTATGCTTCAAGTTCCCAAGGTAAAGCCATTTCAAAACAGACCATTTCTAAATGGATTGCTCATGGAATCAGATTTTGTTATTCACACCATGGAAAGCAAATCCCAGGAGTATACGGACTCATTCCACCAGAGCTGCTGCCACTTCTGCGGCCTTCCTCAGGGGAGTTCCTACCAAAGACATTTTGGAAGCTGCAACTTGGAGTTCAGTGCATACTTTTTCTAAGCACTACAATCTACCTCTCTACTCTAAGTCTAGGGCAGGCTTTGCCTCTGCAGTCTTGCAGGGCCTTTTAGCCACCCCCTTCTTCTTTATGACCACCTCCCTTTCTTTCAGCTTTGGGATTCTACCCTACAGTCATGACTGCAACAGTGAAACACGATGAACATAGTACAGTTGTGTACACCTACCATAAATGTAGATGTTCGAGTGTCTTCACTGTTGCAGTCTGTTTCCTTCCTCCTGTCCCCTCTTATTTTTACTTTTGTGTAGTTCCTTTTTTCACCATTCTTCTGAGGTGTATTTGCAAAGGTTATGGGACCTTTTTCATTTTGGGACTCCTGACATCTGGGGCAAGAAAAACTGGAGAAGATGGCGTCGGCTGTCAGCTTTGTACTCCTGGCGCTCTGATGTCAGGGAGCATGGTTGAACAGCCGACGCCGGACCCAGACTTTGGGATTCTGGCCAACCGAGGGCTGCCTGCCAGCAGGGGAGAACCCTACAGTCATGACTGCAACAGTGAAGACACTCGAACATCTACATTTATGGTAGGTGTACACAACTGTACTTTTCTTCTAGGGAGACTCAATATTTTGGCAGACCAGTTGAGCAGACAGATTCTGGATTTTCATGAGTGGCAACTGAACAGAGCAGTCTTTTACAGCATCATTCAATGTTGGGGCACTCCTCAGGTGGATCTTTTCTCCTCCCCAGACAACAACCTTCTACCACTTGTTTGCACCAGACAGCATCATAGCAAGGCCTGGAGAGTGGATGTTCTGTCCTTCCCTTGGACGCTTCTGTCAGTTTATGCCTTCCCCCTCTTCCTCTTCTTCGCAGAGTATTATTGAAGATCCGGGACGAAAGACCAAGGACTATTCTCATAGCTCCAGACTGGCCCAGACAACATTGGTATCCACTACTTCGCAGTCTCTCCCATTTTCCTCCTTGGCGTCTTCCTCTGAAACCAGATCTGTTGGTTCAGGAAGGGGGAAACATTCTTCATCCTCATCTTCAGTCTCTCCATTTGGCAGCATGGCTCATTCTGTGTATCACTCCATTTCTTCTTCCCTTTCCCAGCAGGTGGTTAATGTACTTCAGGAGGCCTAGCACTAGGAAGTCCTACGCTGGCAAATGGGAAAGATTCTCTTATTGGATGCAGGCTAGAGGGGAATATTCTTCTCAGTCTACTCTTCCTCTGATCCTGAAATACTTGGCTGATTTGCTTCAGGGTGGTCTTTCATTTTCCTCTATTAAGATCCATGCTTCAGCCATTTCTGCTCATTGTTCTTTTGAACAACCCATTTTCTCTCATCACCTGATGAAAATGTTTGTGCTTCCAACTTAAAACCTCCCAGAAGGGCACCTACTCCAGCCCGGGATCTTAATTTTGTTTTAGAAACTCACTCTTTCTCCTTTTGAGCCAGCTGCCACTGCAGATTTAAAGTTTCTCTTGGAAGACTGCCTTCCTCTTGGCTATAACTTCAGCAAGGAGCATTTCAGAGCTGCAAGCCTTGATGGCTGTGGAGCCTTTTCTTATTTTACATGCGGATCGTGTCTCTCTGAGGACCATTCCCTCTTTTATGCCTAAGGTGGTTTTTAGCCTGACTCTTAATCAGTCCATACACCTTCCTACTTTCTTTCCTAATCCTCGAAATAGAGGTGAAAGGATTCTACATTCTCTTGATGTGCACAGACAGCTCAGGTTTTACCTGGACAGGACTAAAGACCTTTGGAAATCAGCACGGTTACTGGTCAGTTTTGCCGCTGGAGCTCAGGCATAGCTATCTCTAAACAAACCATTTCTAAGTGGATTGCACATTGCATTTATTTCTGTTATTCCTTTCATGGCAAGGTTCCTCCTCAAGGGGTCAGGACCCATCCCAAAAGGGCAGCTTCCACTTCTGCAGCCTTTTTAAGGGGTGTCCCTACTAAAGAGATTTTAGAGGCTGCCACATAGTCTTCTGTTCACACTTTCACAAAGCATTATAATTTGGCTTTTTTTTTTTTTAAAGCCAGGGCAGGGTTTACCACTGCTGTTCTGCAGGGCATTCTCTCCAATCCTTGATTCTGTTCGTACCTCCCTCTTTTCTCTGAGCTTTGGTAATCAACCCATTGGCTAGGACTGCAACAGTGAATCACGATGAACATAGTAAAGTTGTGTACACTTACCAGAAATGTAGATGTTCGAATGTAGTCACTGTTGCAGTCGTGGTTTCCCACCCTCGTTCCCCCTTTTTTGGTCCTGTCCTGCTCCTTTCCTAAGGTGCAGGCTGAATCTGGTTTTCTTTGCCAAAGTTACTTTGTTATTGGTTCAAGCCTTGTTTTCTTGGGGCTCGTGACTGTTATGGCAAGAAAGATTGAGGAAGTGACGTCGGCTGCCTCCTTTTGTATCGGACGTCCTGACGTCCTTAACCAATGACATCCATGCCATATTTACTTACCTTTGATCGAGGGCTACCGGGAGCCAGATAACCCATTGGTTAGGACTGCAACAGTGAATACAGTCGAACAACTACATTTATGGTAAGTGTACACAACTGTACTATCTGTATATATATATATATATATATATATATATCTGTATACTGGGAATGCACAAGCCAGTGCATTTCTTTGTGCCAGTCCCAAGCCCGGATAAATGGGGAGGGTTGCGTCAGGAAGGGCATCCGGCATAAAATTTTGCCAGATCATACATGTGGACAACCATTACAGATATACATACCGGATTGGTCGAGGCCCGGGTTAACAATGACCACCACCAGTGCTGTTGGTGGAAATTGGGCTACTGTTGGCCGAAGGAGGAGAAGAGGAAGGCATGACCGAAGTCAGGTAAAGGCTAGGACTGTGGTAGTGATGGTCGAAACTTTGAATGTTGGCAGTATGACTGGTATAAGGAGAGAGCTAGCTGATATGGTGGACAGAAGGAAGGTTGGTATATTGTGTGTGCAAGAGACCAGATGGAAGGGGAACAAGGCTAGGTGTTTTGGAGGCGGTTTCAAATTGTTTTATCATGGTGTGGATGGGAGGAGAAATGGCGTAGGGGTTATCCTGAAGGAACAGTATGCTAAGAGTGTTTTGGAGGTGAAAAGATTGTCGGATAGAGTAATGTTTATGAAGCTGGAAATTGATGGTGTAATGATGAATGTTGTTAGTGCATATGGCTCCACAAGTTGGGTGTGCAATGGATGAGAAAGAAAAATTTTGGAGAGAGTTGGATGAAGTGGTGATGACTGTACCCAAGGGTGAGAGAGTGGTAATTGGAGCAGATTTCAATGGGCATGTTGATGAAGGGAAC